>NC_046154.1:143716075-143996415 GCF_011064425.1 Rattus rattus | reverse complement strand
CTAGAAGTTACGTATTGCTCAACATTCCAGTAATGCATTTATAGTTGTGCATATTAATTGTTAAAGAATATTTAGGCTACTGTTAAAACACTTTGGTTCAAAAGAAATTCATTAGATTTCTAGAATCTTTTTCAGTAGGTAAATCTTAAGTTTATTTTATTTCACTTTTACTAAACTTTATCATTGTTGGTATTAATTTACTGTTGTGAAATGAAAGTTTTAGTGTGAAGTGAAATTTTTAGTATAAAATGTGAGACTATTTTTGCATGCTTATCTACTTATTTTATTATTTGTGTGACTCATTATCACTGAACAAACAGTAGAGACCTGAAACACAGAAACACAGGACATATTTTTATTTATGTAATGAAAATTAATGAAATATGAAAGGTAAACAAGATTAAAGTAAATGTGAAATTGTAAATAGTTAAATAAAAATGTAGAAAACCATATACTACAACATGTTTTATATTGGATGTTTTTAAATTTTCATTTCAAATTTTATCCCCTTTCCAGCTTATCTTCCACAAAATCCCTATCCCATTCTCCCTCTCCCTGCTTCTATGAGGGTGCTTACCCACCCACCCACCCAGTCCCTCCTGCTACTCTGCACTGGCATTTCACTACACTGGGGCATCGAGCTTTCACAGGACCAAGGGCCTCTCCTCCCATTGATGCATGACAACGCCATCCTCTGCTGCATATGCTGCTGGAGTCATGTGTCCCTCGATGTGTACTCTTTGGTTGCAGGTTAAGTCCCTGGGAGCTCTGTGGAGTCTGGTTGGTTGATATTGTCATTCTTCCTATGGATTGCAGCTCCTTCAGTCCTTTCTCTAACTCCTCAATTAGGGACCCCATTCTCAGTTGAGTAGTTGGCTCTGAGCATCTGCCTCTGTATTAGTCATGCTCTGGTAGATTCTCTGAGGAGGCAGTTATATCAGGCTCCTGTCAGCAAGCACTGTGGCATCAGCAATAGTGTCTGGGTTTGGTGTCTGTATATGGGATGAATACTCAGGTGGGGCAGTCTCTGGATGGCCTTTTCTTGAGTCCTTGCTCCACACTTTGTCTCTGTATTTCCTCCCTTGAGTATTTTATTCACCCTTCTAAGAAGGACTGAAGCATCCACACTTTGGTCTTCCTTCTTCTTGAGCTTCATGTGGTCTGTGAATTGTATCTTGGGTATTTTGAACTTTCGGGCTAATATCCACTTAACAATGAGTGCATACCACATGTGTTCTTTTGTGACTGGGTTATCTCACTCAGGATGATATTTTCTAGTTCAATCCATTTGCCTAAGAATTTTATGAAGTCATTGTTTTTGATAGCTGAGTAGTACTCCATTGTATAAATGTACCACATTTTCTATATCCATTCCTCTGTTGAAGGACATCTGGGTTCTTTCCAGCTTCTGGTTATTATAAATAAGGTTGCTATATTGGAGCATGTGCTCTTGTTATATATTGGAGCATTTTTTTGGGTATATGCCCAGGAGTATAGCTGTGTCCTTAGGTAGTACTATGTTACGTAGTTCTAAGGAAACTCTGGACTGATTTCCAGAGTGATTGTACCAGTTTACAATTCTACCAACAATGGAGGAGTGTTCTTCTTTCTCCACATCCTTGTCAGCATCTGCTGTTACCTGAGTTTTTGATTTTAGCCATTCTGACTGGTATGAGGTTGAATCTCAGGGTTCTTTTGATTTGCATTTCCCTGATAACTAATGAAGTTGAGCATTTCTTTATGTGCTTCTTGGCCACTCAATATTCTTCAGTTGGAAATTCTTTGTTTAACTCTGTACCCCATTTTTAATAGGGTTATTTGATTCTCTGGAGTCTAACTTCTTGAATCCTTTGTATATATTGGATATTAGCCCTCTATCAGATGTAGAATTGGCAAAGACCTTTTTGCAATCTGTTGATTGCAGTTTTATCCTATTGATAGTGTCCTTTGCCTTACAGAAGCTTTAAAATTTCATGAGGCTGCCCACTCTCTCCCTACCTATTCAATATAGTCCTTGAAGTCTGAGCCCAAGCAATTAGATAACAAAAGGAGGTCAAAGGGATACACATTGGAAAGAAAAAAAAATCAAAATATCACTATTTGCAGATGATATGATAGTATACATAAGTGACCTCAAAGATTCCACCAGATAACTCCTAAACCTGAAAATAACTTCAGTAAAGTGGTTGAATCTAAATTTAACTCAAACAAATGAGTGGTCTTTCTCTAATCAAAGGGTAAACAGACTGAGAAAGAAATTAGGGAAATGACACCCTTGACAGTTGTCACACATAATATAAAATACCTTGGTGTGACTTTAACCAAGCAAGTGAAAGATCTGTAAGACAAGAACTTTAAGTCTCTGAAGAAAGAAATTGAAGAAGATCTCAGAATTGGAAAGGTCTCCCATGTTCATGGATTGCCAGGATTAATATTGTAAAAATGGTCATCTTGCCAAAAGCAATCTACAGATTCAATGCAATCTCCATCAAAATTCTAATTTAATTCATCATAGACTTAGAAAGAGCAATTTGCAAATTCATTTGGAATAAAAAAACCCAAGGATAGCAAAAATTATTCTCAACAATAAAAGAACTTCTGGAGGAATCACCATCTTTATCCTCAAATGGATTGAACTAGAAAATATCATCCTGAGTGAGATAACCCAGTCACAAAAGAACACATGTGGTATGCACTCATTGTTAAGTGAATATTAGCCTGAAAGTTCAAAATACCCAAGATACAATTCACAGACCACATGAAGCTCAAGAAGAAGGAAGACCAAAGTTTGGATGCTTCAGTCCTTCTTAGAAGGGAGAACAAAATACTCATGGGAGGAAATACAGGGACAAAGAATGGAGCAGGGACTGAAAAAAAGGCCATCCAGAGACTGCTCCACCTGGGGATCCATTCTGTATGCTGCCACCAAACCCAGTCACTATTGCTGATGCCAAGAAGTGCTTGCTGACAGGAGCCTGATACAAATGTCTCCTGAGAGGCTCAGCCAGAGCCTTACCTATACAGATGAGGATGCTTGCAGCTAACCATTGGACTGAGCATAGTGACCCCAGTGGAAGAGTTAGAGAAAGTACTGAAGGAGCTGAAGGGATCCCCATAGAAGAACAGCAATTATTAACCAACCAGACCACCCCAGAACTCCCAGGGACTAAACCACTAACCAATGAGTACACATGAAGTGACCCATGGTTCCAACTGAATATGTAGCAGAGGATGACATTGTCTGGCATCCTTAGGAGGAGAAACCCTTGGTCCTGTGAAGGCTCTGTGTAGGGGAATGCCAGGGCATGGAGGTGATAGTGAGTTGGAGGGAGTGGGAGCATCTTCATAGAAAAGGGGGAGGAGGGCGGGAAGAGGATAACATTTGAACTGTAAATACATAAAATATCCAATAAAAAATAAATGTACAAGAGGCTCGCAGAACACCACATAAATTGTACCAGAAAAGAAAAAAAAATAGTGGAGAGTTCCACTTGCTTCACATTCTCATTCTTAAAGGTATAAGACAGGATCAAAATAGTTTTAATTTGGTTGTGTTTTATTAGTAATTGTGTCAAATGTGAAAGCCACCAACAGCTCTTAGTAGAATTAGTGTAGGCTGTAACACATAAGAAGGACATCAATCAGAGTCAGCTTGTACATGCTCTTACGTTTACATTTTCCCAATTCTGTGTTGTTTTTATGGGGAAAAGTAGAGTCAACAGCCAAATTTAAATAATTAGAAAGTTTTAAAATCTCTCATCTTTAATGCATGATTTTGTTGTTTTGTTTTTCATTAAAATAGTTCAGAGTCTTAACTTTACTATTCCAATTTCAAAATGATTCTGAGATGGTCATTCCACTAGTAGTGTTTCCTATACACTTAGAAAGGCAAAACCTTTTAATTTATTCATGTGCTGTCTTGTTTTATGCAGTGCGTGGTTTCATTCTCTTGCTCTAATGAAATTTTTAAACCACACTATTATCAGTGGTACTCTAGCTGTGCTGATTTAGATACACAGCAATCCATTAGCCAGAAATACTCAAGCATGCTCTTTGTCCATGCTACTAATGACTACAAAAATGTAAACACTTGAAGTGTTTTTATGAACAACTAAAGGGGAAATATCCTGGCTGCCACTGTCTTTTTTCTCTAATTTACTATCATTTTGAGACGATGTTTCACGTTGCCCAGATCCTTTCCATCTTATGATCCTCTTGCTTGGATCATGCCTGTGCTGGGATTATAGTTGCAACGCCATGCCAGGCTCTTCACCCCTTTTAAATACTTTGTGTACTTTGTATTCTCGTCTTTTCATGGTTCATGCGATACACACGCCATGATTCGTAGCCGCAACACTTAACATCCTTTCAAGTTCAAAGAGTTATATAATAATGTATTTCAATGTATGTGGGGTTATCTTCTGAACCCTTCATATGCACTGACCTGAAATGACATGTTGTATTCTGGTTAGTCAAAGAAGCATCAAACATCCATTGGATGCCACTAGGCACAGAAGTTTGCTTCTGTAGTAAAGCTGCTGTCCAGGGTTCAGTGGAAAGTATATTCAGTGTGGATCCTGATGTCTCCAATGAGACAAAGCTCTGCTCCTCCATCCAGCCCAAGTACTTTGTGCCTCTGCTACACGTTCAAGTTCACAGCATAGAAGAATCTTAGGCGTACCTTTCTTTCATCACTTACTTATCTCTAATGGGCAATGAATTATTGTGTTTGCCAAGCATTTTGTGGTATATCTTGGACTTTCACAAATTTTCTGCTTATAGATGTTCATTCATAACAAAAAGTAAAGTCATTAGTATTCCAAGTATTCTGTTTGGTAAATAGAGAAAATTATTATTTGTACTTGCAAGAGATGCTGAAAACATCTTTGACATTGATATTTCTTATCAAAAGAAGGACGATCACTCAATTCATTCTGGTTAAACATAGAACTTTACATTGTAGCTAGAGCCCCAAAACAAATGCAATTCCTGGTAGCGGGAATCTGTTAAATATATAGATTTAATGGTTCTATTACATAAAGGAACCGAAGTCTTTACCAGAAAACTCCTATAACTGATAAATAAGTAATTCAGCAAAGTAGCATGGTACAGAAAACACAAAATTTAGTCTTTCTTAAATGCAATAAATAATCCCTTTGAGAAAGAAATCTAGGAAAATGGAAATTATACATTCACAAAATGCAAATGTGTCATGTGTAAATTTTTTGGATTTTATTTTAAGAAAAATTACAGCACATTATACAAATTTGTCAAATAAAATCATAATTTGGTTTTATTTTTTATATTGACTAGAAAACTGATTTGAAAACCTACTTTGAACATACATTACATTATCTTTGAGAAGACTAAAAATGTTTCAGTAACTATCTCTACTAGACATTAAAACTTCTGTTTGAAATAGTTTTCTGAGTTACTTGTGGGATTTATGCACATGCACTATCATGATAAGAGGGGTCAGATATTCACATATGTCACCTGTTATTAGAAGGCACAGAGGAACCAGTAGAAAGAATTTTAACAGGAACTGTGTCTTATTCCAGTTTTGCTACTCAAGACTTTAGGACAGTATTCCCCAGCACCTCATTTTGTTGGAATACAGCAAGGAGAATCCCCAGAACCCACATAAAACCCAAGTATATTTGTACACCTAAGAGAAGGCTCTTCTGCATTCTCTCTCATGCAAATGAACTTTTCCTCAAAACGGACATGTGGAAGAATCACCATTCTGAACATGGCTAGAATCCTTCACAGATGACATTATCAAAAGAGGAAGTATCAGTTTCCACCCAACCCAGGGAGGGGTCTATATAGTGTTGCTCTTGGTTCCTAGTATAATGTTCACACAATATACAGAACCTTGGTTGTCTGAGTACAAGTGAAGGAATGGGGGACTTCCTCAAATTCTCTGCTGCAGAAACTCACTTAGTTGGCAGAAATCTTGACTTCTAGATGTAATAGCACATCTAAAAAGGAATAATGACAACATCTGTGTCATAATTTTAAGTAGGACCTGGGGGAAGCTGCTGGTGCCAGCTCAAGCCATTGTTACCATTGAGAACACTGCTGACATCAGCATCATCTCCTCCAGGAATGCTGGCCAATGAACTCTGCTAATATAATTTGCTGCTATTGGAGCCATTCCATTTGCTATCTGCTTCACTTCTGGGACCTTCACCCTATCCAGGAAGCTTTCAGGGAGCCATGACTTCTGGTGATGACCAATCACAGGCCTCACCACAAGACGCTAATAGAACTCTTACACAACTTGCTTGCCACTGTTCTGCTCTGTCCAACACAGATTCTCCTCTGCAGTTTCTAGATATTGTCATTTCATGCAACAGTAGGAATACTCACTTAGTAGACCTTAGATGTTGGCTAGGGAATTTCTGTGTAGGTGTAACATGAGTATTCATGGGAAGGGATGCTTAAATTCTACTTCTGCAGAGATTCTGAAGAGATTGAGAGGGAAGGGCAAGATGATGCTGAAAAGGCTGTGACCAAAGAGGAGTTTCAGGGTGGATGGACTGTTGTACCACTCTTTAGTTCATCCCTTTGAAGTTAGAGGAAGAAGACTTATCTGAAGGTGCAGATGACCTCTGTACCTATCTACTAATTCTCTAATAAAGTCCAACCAGCCACTGAGAACTCATCTGTAGCTCCCAGAGTTCAGGCCAGTGAATGGGTTGGGAGAACCAGACTGTCTTTAGTATTCTGAAGACATGAATACAGGGAATGTATACAGGTAACTTTTATTTTCTGAAGTAATTGTCATCTCCAAGGCTAACTGCATCCATCTGCTAACCTAGGCCCAGCTCTGGAAGCTTTTAGCCTCTGTACAATCTAATCTATAGAATAAGCTCACCTTTTCTTGTTCTTTCTAAGCTCTCACTGACTGGTTCAACTTAGCTGTTCTGTGTTGGTCCTCTCTAAGCTGACTAATTCAATCTGGCTTCTCTCTCTTGGCCTCATATGACCTCTGGAAATCTGTTCTAATATCGTGGTTCTTTTTCATTCGCTGGCTCATTCTGTCTTCA
The DNA here is from genome assembly GCF_011064425.1 of Rattus rattus. Taxonomy (NCBI): domain Eukaryota; kingdom Metazoa; phylum Chordata; class Mammalia; order Rodentia; family Muridae; genus Rattus; species Rattus rattus. The sequence continues at coordinate 143,989,360 of NC_046154.1, read as the reverse complement.
CTTGCATCTAGCTTGTTCTCTTTGCACACTGTCTCTGTACAACTGTCCCAGGAAGCTGTCTCTCTCCCACTCCTCTGCATTGCCCCCAAGTGGCTTTCCTTTTTTTCTTCTCTTCTCCCAAGAGTTGGACATATACTATTTTGTCAAAGCTTTCTCTAATTTGTCACTTTACCACTCAGTTAGAAATCATTTTCAAACATAAGTGCTTCCTTGTATGAACTAATTTTCCCTTTATTGTGTGGGATTAAATGTGTATACTAAGGGTATGTCTGTTTTTCAGACAAAGGGATTAAAGGTGTATGTTAAGGCTAAGCCACACCACAACGAGAAACAGGTTTTTTCAATGAACAACACAATCTCAGGTTTCAAAATGTGATCAAATATCTTGTAACGGGAGAGGTCTATGGAAACTAAACACTTTCTGAAAAAAAATGAAGGATTTTCATCTCTAGAAACCTTTCTGTTTTTTATTTAGTAGGACTGTGGTTTCCCAGTAACAGTAACAACAAGATAGAGCATCTGGAGAAGATGCTTGGGCTGAAGCTTAGTCGTGTCTGGCTGCACAGGTGCTGGCTGTACAGGTTCCACTTCCTAAACAGCAGCAGCCTATGTTCAACTATGTCAGAGCTCTTCCTCTTTTAGAGTTAACCGTGTTCAAGCTTATTGGTTAAACAATAATGTTTTGTATCAGCACTAAATATTTAAATTCTACCAACATTATTAATAATAAAAATGTTATGCCAAGTTATTTTTTACCTCCTAAAACATGACAGTAGGATCCTTTTGTTGAAATCACCATGTATTTGAGTCGAAGTAGCTACCTTTCATAGTTCTGGGAGATGTTAAACACTTTATCAGAGGAGGAAGTCTTACTCAGTTATGAACTGTCAGAGCTATAGTGGCAATCGATTTGGAAAGTCTTGTCCACTTTCTGATTGCAGAAGTTCCCCAAAATGAAACCCACACCTGGCAACATAACTGGGACTAAGGGCTGTGGATAGATATATTATAAGCTTTACGGAAGAACCTGATACTATTATTTTGCTAAATGGCCACAGTGTTAATCTCACTATTAACAACTTATTGCTATATCCATATATTAGTATGTTTCCCAATCATTATCACAATTATCTTTCTTCAGTAGGCAACACTTAACAGAGAGTCCCATACCTTGTACGTATAGAGAACAAGAGAATGCAGAATCCTTCACACTAAATTGGACAGTTATATGACACTCCTCCTCCTAAAGCTAAAAAAAATAATTTCTGTAGAGTGGTTGAGGTGTTGGAAAGATTGTGACAGGCAGAGGATGACAACAAGGAAACAGTGTTTTCTGCACACACAGGGTTGTTGTATATATGAACTCCCAGAAGTTGTGATGGTGTGCATACGATGCTTTGCAAACTCAAGCCAGACCAAATCTCAGCAAAGAGAGAGGAAGTAGATGTGAAGTCATAACACTCACCAAGGAGCTATTGGCAATTTACATCTGCTAGGAGAGTGAAAGTCAGTTTTCTTCATCTATGTAGACTGTAGTGGATTGACCATGCTTAATAGAAGGCCTCGCATCCAAGAATATATGATCTATGCTAATTGGACTTGTGGGCTTTAAAAAAACAACAGAAGGAGGTGCAATGTTGGATGAATAGGAAGTAGAAGGTGTATCTAGGTAAAGGTTGGGGCAATCAAATACTTAGTATGAATTTTTTGAAGAACTAGTAAAAATTGAAAAGAACAAAACGAAAGAACAAAAGAAAGAAGAAAAAGAAAGATGGGAAAGAAACCCAACTGCAATAGGGCCCAGTTCCACTGTTAACTCAAATCTACTAGCTATGTGAACCAGAGCAGTTAGTGCCAACTTGCAAAACCATGGCGACAATTTTTAGTGTATAAAAAAGTAACCATTCTTAGATCCTGACTCTTTTTTCCTGAAGTAAAACTTTTGATTTTTTTACTTTTAGTTGTTGCTGTTACAGTTCCTTTGGGATTCCTTGTGGTAAGACTTGCTAGTATGAATTCTTTGTCAGATGCCTAAGATACTAGTTAGCAGCACTGGTCACATATGTAGAGGCACTGTATAGAACTATACATACATGTATGGTTCGTATGTTCTCACTGTTCAGGATCCCAAATATCACACGTACACCTCTCCCTGATGTGGCACAGTAAGACACGGCAAGGTTTCATGATTTACTGGAACTGCAAAATTAAAATTATAATGGCTCACCTCTTTAAATCACACCAGTTGTAGAAAATAGTGTGGTTTCTACTGATTTTTCAATAATGAAAAAGTTACGATTGTTGGAATTCTGAGAATGGCAAGGAAAGGAAAAGGAAAGGAAAGGAAAAGAACAAACCAGTTTCAGATATCCACAATAGGCACAGGGCAGAGTGGGCTAGGAAGCACTTGCTAGTGGCTGCTGTTCTCCCTCCCTCCCTCCTCCTTCCTCCCTCCCCTCTCTCTCCTGCCATAGTTGCATAGGCAAAGAATAAAGAATAAGTGGACAGATAGTAACTTAATCAAAATGCTCAGGAGCCATTCTTTGTTCCCTGCCTTCACTGCATTCCTGGTCAGCATACACTGACCAACAGAGCAACTTACTGTGAACAACATTCCGGTGCCTGAATGACTCCTGGGAGGAGGACCAGTTTGAACTGGAGCTAGGGATTGCCCAATTCTTGGGTTCTTATCTTGGCAAAGATGATTTCGTTTTGATTCCCTGTTTTGGACTTTTAGTCTTTATGCATTCACTAAGGCGTTTTAATCATCTGTGTTATGTGTAAGTGTATGGGTATACACTACCACAATACATGTACAAAACACGTGGCCATTGGAGGTCAACTTACACAACTCTGCTTTCTGTTTCTACCACATGAGTGCCAGGCAACAAATTCACGTCAGCAGACTTGACACCTGCTGGGCCATCTTGCTGGACCTCAACGTTTATTTTAATGCTTCCATTTCATGATCTTCTTTTCATTCTTACTTTGTAATGACAAAGTTCATAATATTTTAATTGTCATTATTTCAACGCAGTAGACCCTTGTGCCTCTCCCTCCACCTCCCTTCCTCCTCCCCCTCCCTCCCTCTTCTTCCCTCCCACCTTCCTCCCTCCCTCTGTCCCTTCCTCCCTTTCTTGCTCACTTGGCACCTGCTTTTTGGCAAATGGTATATTTTTCCAAAAGAAATTAAAAATCATTGATCTTGTTTATTTATTTTCTGGGGAATGCTTCTGACCATACCTCTTTGCAAGTCAGGGCCCAGACTGTGCTGGCTGGAGTTTCATTTGTGGTAACTCGTAGGATTTTATGCTTTACCTGAGTTCCTATTTAAACTCACAAGTATGCCTTAGTGTTAGGAATGGAGCACACCCTCTCTCGTTGGTTCTAAAACCTTTAGTGTGATGTCTAACACCAGCGCTGCTTTCTTGGCTTCCTAGGGCAGATGAAATCAAATATTATTTGTACATACTTTTTTTCAATTAAAAAAAAGAATTTCTCTTTGAATTCCCCTAGATTTTTTCCAGACCTATTTCTGAAGTTTAAATTTTTAAAACAATCGTCAGTCTAGTCAATTAAATGCCAGGGTTTGTCTCAACACAGCTAAATGGAACATGTGTTTCACATGTGCCACAGTTCCCTGTTCGTTGTAGGTATGATAGACATATCAGTTTGACTGGGCCAGTGGCTGATCATTACTTCAGATAATTCTGTGAATTTTTTTTTAGCCCTTCATTAACTCACTAATTGTGTTTTCCAGACTTTGGCTTGACCATTTCTCATGAGCTTTCATTTTCTTACATGGGAACCAACATGAGTCAATATGTTACTGAGATCTTGTTCTGGCTTTTGTGGAGTCTCTCAGATTGAATTTCCTTCCCCTTCACTCCTGTAGTTGAACTATCGCACATTTTTGTGTGTCATCCTGAGCATCTTCACCTTGTCACATTCCCCTTAAAATATGTTAGAACTGTAAACTGGCTGGCTCAAATCCCTGTAAATTGCCAAATCACACTTAAAATATTTAGTTACCCTCATCATTTTTCTTGTTGAAAAGTCTATTTATTTATTTATTTATTTATTATCTTCAAATAATTATTTTGATTTATTCCTGTGATAAACAAAGAGAATGACGACTTGTGAAATTGCTTTCCTTACTATTTAGTCATGTTCTGTGCATGCTGTTATATGTCCACTTGGCATATACTAAATAGTCAATGAATAAATATGTTTACATTATACTGCAGTGCAAATAGATGAATTATGGATTATTTAATTTTAGAGTCACAATATGATTGTGCTAACAGATTATTTTAAGTATTTCTATAAACAATCCCAATGGTTACTTTTGTACTCCATTGAATAGGGAGGTTTATTGTGAGGTTAAATGACCTGCTCCTGTGTCGCATACCTAATGAAATAGCACAGAACAGCATGAAGAACAATAGACTTGCTTTGGTGACAGATTCTAAGTAATCATTCTATATACTTTTGGCACACAGCAGAGCCCGTATCTTCAGAAAGATTGCAGTTTTCTTATGCTTTGATATTTGTTATCATACAGCAAAGCCATTCATTCTATTTCATTTGTTCCATTATAAAATATATATTTCTCTTTTTTTTTTCAAGATGGTGAGGAAAGGGTTTATTCAGCTTACACTTTCACATTGCTATTCATCACCAAAAGCTGTCAGGACTAAAACTCAAGAAGGTCAGGAAGCAGGAGTTGATGCAGAGGCCATGGAGGGAAGTTTCTTACTGGCTTGCTTACCCTGGCTCGCTCAGCTTGCTTTCTTATAGAACACAAGACTTCCAGCCAGGGATGATACCACCCTCCCTCCCTTGATCACTAATTGAGAAAATACCTTACAGCTGGATCTCTGGAGGCATTTCTTCAACTGAAGTTCCTTTATCCATGAAAACTTCAGCCTGTGTCAAGTTGACACACAAAACCAGCCAGTACAATAATATCCAAGAAGATTGACCTATTATTTTGAGGGGCTGGGTTTTATTCAACTAATTCAATATTTTTTTAATATTACATGATTTTTTTCCATACTCAGCCATACCTAACAGTACTAAGAACCATTTATTATGTCCTTTGGTCATCTATGTTCTGGTTCGAACACTTTTAAAAAGCCATGATGAAATCTCAAATGTATGTAGCATCACTTGCTTCATTCTGTAGGATTTTGCACATAACCTTAATTGTGCATCTACACATAAAATATATATTTCTTGATACGAACCTAAGAAGTTGCCATTGTTTCTTTAATTTAAATTCAGATATGCAAATTTACTTGTTGCCTACTTGTTATCAGCATTTGTAAACTCATTATAATGTATGGACTTTGTTCCTTAAGTTATAAATTTAGGATATAATTTCATCAAGTTTACTTTCTAGATATGCATAGGCTGCCTTTGCCGTGCTAACGGCAGATGTTCTGAGTTCATTCCTTTTTCTGGAATATCCTTCCGTATAGTAAAAATAGATAGGTGTTAATTATCACTGACAACAAGAGTAAATCTCCTAAATGTTCCATTCAACAGAATGAATCACTGTGTTGGCCTTTCGCTGAAAGGTTTGAAGCAAATCCTACCAGGATCCTCTTACAACAATTCATTATTATTCTCTGTAGTTTAAGCAGTAGTGAATAAATTCCGTTTTTCACAACCTCTTCCCTGTAGTTGTCTATGTGGGAGGGCATTTCTTTGCCATTGGCTTTGTGCTACGTGTGTCCTGTAGTTCACGCCAGAATCGCCCACCTGCACCTCATGCCAGAATCAATTCTCCTGATACTCTCTATCCCCAGGGAACATTCTTTGTTTTATATATAAAGAAATGGAATTGTTGCTGTTCTATATGTATCTTTTTCCTATTTAATGCATGTTCTTTGGGAGCAAAGATATTTCTGGAAGAAAAATGACTAATGTCCTTTTCTACCTTCACTGTGTCGAAATCATATCTCACACACTCCACTGAAATCAACAATTTGAGGTTTACTATTAATATTGATGTTATTTAACACAACATTATATACTAACTTCTAGAATTTCAGCATTATATTTTACCAAATCATCACAGAACAGAGTTTTTTTTTTTTTTTTTTTTTTTTTTTATTAACTTGAGTATTTCTTATTTACATTTCGAAGTGTTATTCCCTTTCCGGTTTTACGGGCCAACATCCCCTAACATCTTCTCCTCCCCTTCTATATGGGTGTTCCCCTCCCCATCCTCCCCCCATTGCCACCCTTCCCCCAACAATCACGTTCACTAGGGGTTCAGTCTTGGCAGGACCAAGGGCTTCCCCTTCCACTGGTGCTCTCACTAGGCCATTCATTGCTACCTATGAGGTCAGAGTCCAGGGTCAGTCCATGTATAGTCTTTAGGTAGTGGCTTAGTCCCTGGAAGCTCTGGTTGCTTGGCATTGTTGCAGAACAGAGTTTTTAATCCCACTTTGTAACTCTTTTTTCTCTTTTGTAGTTATTTTGTAACTTGACATTGTGAATAATGCACACACACACACACACACACACACACAGAGAGAGAGAGAGAGAGAGAGAGAGAGCGCAAAAATTTTCCAACAAACACAGTGGGTGAAATTACATGAAATTTTTAGTCACCAATACAGCAAAAATACAGACTAGTAGATGAATAATAAAAAATATGAGGTGAATTTTATGTTACTTTGCCTCATGAGGAATTCTAAATTAATCATGCAGATTACCCCAGCAGAAGCCTTCTTTGTAGGACAAAACATGTTTTGTGTGTGGCTCAGATGCAATGTGATGGGACAAACAACACTGAATCTAGGTGTGAGAGAACAAGGCCTGTATTGTCATTGGAGATAGTCTCCCACAACAAAAGAGTCTCCATTCCTATAATCGATAATAATTTCATTCTTAGTTGAAGTTTAGTATAGGCAATGTACAATGATAAGGCACATGAACAAATCTCGGCTGCATGGGAGGCTGAGGGGCTTGGGTGCCAAGTGAAGGTGTTTGGACAACTAACATCCCAAATGGGATGGTGGAGAACATTTACAGGATTCTAACTATCAGTTCAAATACCATTATTCACGTGAATCAAAGTAAAATGAAAGACACGGTATGTGGCAGTCTGTCCATCTAGGTAACTAATGGAGTAGTGGCTTGGGTGGATACTACTTTAACTCAATTAAAGTCTTTCATTTTGATTAGTTTTCCTCTGTAATGGAATAGTGAACTATTCCTTTTTAATAAACTCAGTCCACTTTTCAATTTCCTCCTTTTAATTAGCTTTAGCCCTACAGAACTCTTTGAAAGGCATTAATACAAAGAAATTCTAGGTTTGTTTAACCAAAGGGTCCATCAATTACACTATGGGGACTTGAAGACTTTAGCACAATTCTCAAGAGCAAGTTTATTTTAAATAATTTGGTTTCCCAAATTATTTCTGCTGCATATATTATGCTTAGGGCATGTTCGAAGAAAAGAAATTATTATATTATCAAGGCAGGGAAGATAGAGTGGTGTTGATTCAAGCTTTCAGAAACGGGATAGTAGCTTTTTATTCTGCAACTCTTCTCTTCAGTCACTCAACTGCCACTGAGCTTTCTGCTAAGTGATGTGAGTGATGGGAGGAGCTGTTTGTGGTTTTTTAGATGACTGAATCTTAACAAGGTAAAGCTGACTCAGATTTTACTATTTATTTTAATCAAATTGCTACTGTATTTACTTATTCATGAGGCCAATTGCAACAATCATGGGAAGATTAGAAGGTAGAGGTAGGTGGTAGAATGCAGCTCCTGGTCTGGATAATGTCAGACTATTAAATGGTTCAGTGGTTTGAACAACTCTAATAATAACATCTCTGTTTCTCCCTTTCTTGGAAAAATTTCTAGTGACTCTTTGGTGAGGAGCAGAGTCTGCATGGCCAGTAGGCAATTTTGAGCACCAAGCATAAGTTTCAACTTTGGTTTACATCAGTGGGCTTTGATGTAGACCCTGGCATGTGGCATCCTTTCAGAAGGATGAACTCTCTCTTTCTTGTGTATGTTAATTTAAAAATCCAGACCTTGTTGACTTTGTATGATTTGAGCACTGACACTCTCTCAGGAAACATAAAATATAAGATAGTTGTTTCTGTTCTTAAGCATCCAAAATAACCATTTCAAGTTGTCCATGCTATTAGAAATATTAATATTCACTTTTTAAGTTCCAAACTTATACAGCTCTTCCATGTCTCTTGAGAACATCTCACTGTCCTAGATTCTGCAGCTAGCAAGCTCTGAGAAGAGCTTATTTATAAATGCTAAAGACTCCTTTCTTCCACCTTGAACAGTTGGCAGCTGTGGTTATGGAGTGATGCCAGAGACAAGCAAAGTTGATTTAAAGGTACAGCAGGTCTGGCCAAACCAGTAATGCTATGGATGTAAGAAGGGTTCATTTCCCAGTGTACTGTAGAGGGAATGAACCTGGCTGTGCTTTAGAGAAAATGAAACCCTCTGCTTCATTTTGATGAGTCTCAACTTTTATAAAATATGTACCAATATATCATAAAGAATTCAAATAATTCAAGCAATGTCTTAAAATGTCTAAGTACATTAGAAACAAGAATAATCTTTCAAGTGATTTCACATGGATCAATTCATTTGCACTTAGCACTTTAGAATCTAAAAAATTAGTGAGGCAGAGGTCACAAAGGTATATTTATAGAAAACAGAACTTCAGACAACCAAGATAATTCTGACCCCATTTGATAACCTATATAGCACTTTGTGTTGCAGTCGCTCTAGCATCTACAGTTGTTTTCAGTTTCTATCCAAAATAAGGGAAGAGCCTTGATATTTTATCCTGTCATCTGGAGCACCATGGAGAAGAACCTGATTTCCTGTGAGCCTCCTTGGCAGTTTCCATTTGGATTCACTTTCAGTTCAAGTTCAAGTTTTTACACTTAGACTGGTGTGTGTGTTGCTCTCCAAAGTGAATGAATGCATGCTCAGAAGTACCAAGTTGTCCTTCTTTTCTTATCTACAAGCACAACCATAAAATAGATACAGGTTCAGAATATTAATTACTAAAATACATATTTTTATTTCTTAAGTAGTAGAGGTCAGTGAAATACAATAACCTTCAAATTCTCAGTGAGGAGATGGTAATGCTTTCTGGCCTTATGTCATGCACAGGGCTGATATATTTTTCACTTCTTTGATCTTCTTAATAATTCTGCAAGATGGATGATAAAACAAAACTAATGCCTATTTATTAATCTGAATAATCTACATGTTCAGTTTAATATATTTAACAGGGAGTAAAATTGTCCTCAGGTCTCTTGAGCTCAAATTCTGTAAGCACGTCAGAAATGATGGCCTGGGAAGTTAAAGGGCACAGCCTCTCTGTGTCAGATCAGTTCATTCAGCCGTGTGACCTTATGATTATCCTTCAGTTGTAGAGGAACACTTTGAATTAAATCTTTAATTGCTAGCAGCTATGGTATTCAATGATTCCACTTAAATTAGTGTTTCAGAAAATTGCAAATATCATAGTTTAGTATATTGCTCAGAATATGTTTTGTAAGCAATGGCATGTGTATTATGGGCATCGATGAGATGTTAGGCTATATAACTTTGGGAAATTGAGGGTAAAGGTTACAAGGCTATTTCTCCTTAAGATATGATTTCTACTGGGAAGATTCTGACTTAACACACCATGTGTAGAGTGAACCTAGGGAAAGAGCAAAAGGACTGAACATGTGCTCACATGCTTGGTGATGTATCTTTAGGAGTGATGGATCAGAAGAGGCATACTGGGAAACCCACCGGTGCCAAAATAGTCACTGATGGTTTTCACATGACATACTTAGTTTCTTCCAAAACTGATTTAGAAGTAAGTGCTATGTATTACATGGCATGTTTGATTAAACGGAACTGCTACAATGTCTTCCTCACCTTCAGTCCACCTCAACTGTCTAGAATGTTAAGCAATATTCAAAAGAGTTTTCCATTTATCTTTAGTTTTAATAGTATCCTCAGTGCTCACAACTGTCAAGGAGTCTTAAAAAGGATGATCATCATCATCTTCATTGTTGTAGTAGAGCTTTGTCCTGCCCCTCATAGTTACAAAGGCATATGTAATATACAAATGCCCTATTTGTTGGTATGTAATTTGAAGCCTTTTTGTCTGTCTGAAAAAAAAATCATTAGGTGGAAATTTTGCCATGTTGCCTGTGTTTCTGCAATTCTTTATTTGAATCTGTTTGTTTATTAGATTCATAGAATTGTATTTGGTTATTTTTCAGTTAACAGCTTTTAGTAATTCATTCCTTTCCCATGAGTTATTTCTCCTTTGTATTTTTATTTCAGAAACAGGAAGGAAGGGAGGATTAGAAAGAAAATTAACTAGACTTCTTGATAGCTGTTATTGATTTTCGAGATGAACACTTTACTATAGAAGAATTATTCAAAAAGATGTACCTTGTAATCAGAGGCAACTTTAATTAGATTTCTATCATTTTAATGAAGTATGACTTTCCTTGAAGGCATATTGTATAAATATTTTTATAAAAATAGAAAGGAATAGGGAGAAAAATAGATCTCTGTTTTGCTTTCAAGAGGGATTTTTACATAAACCTAGGTTGGTATGGCAAGGCTTACTCTGTGCTTTTCTTTTTATTTGTATTCCCCAGATATACTTTATGGCTGTTCAGGAGGAGGCTGTTTTTATTTCAACAAAACCTACATCCTGGTATACATACTTGGGGTGAATAGGATTAACCAGAAATAACCAAGAGAATTAGAATACAGAATATTACTGAATGTAATGCAGAGCATTTATAAATATCAAGGCAAAAAAGAGGAAGCAGGCTTGCCCCCAGAACTGACCCTGTGACACAGATCTTTGTTCCCAGATCCCGTGAGAAGAGAGCTGGATTCTCACAAGTGCAGACAATCCTGACAGCACAGGTGAGACCACCACTTCTGCTCATATTCCTGGCCCAAGAACCCAGTTGGAGCCCTCAAGACACAGTAACTAAGAAGCAGTCTCAGACAGGATCCTTCCAGATTCCATCTATGCCCAGAGCTGACCCTGTGCTCCAGCTCTCTATAGCCAGATCCTGCTGGGAGATAACTGGTCTCCCAGTAGTGCTCACACACAGGCTTACAGGAGGGTCAAGTCACTGAGAGACAGCAAGACAGCAAGACACCAGAGATAAGCAGATGGCAAGAGGCAAGGGCAAGAATCTAAGTAACAGAAGACAAGGAAACTTGGCATCATCAGAAACTAGTCCCCCCACCACAGCTAGCCCTGGATATGCCAACACACCCAAAAGCAAGATCTTGATTTAAAATTACAACTCATGATGATTTTAGAGGACTTTAAGAAAGACATAAATAACCCCCTTAAAGAAATATAGGACAACTCAGGTAAACAGAAGCTCTTAGAGAGGAAACACAAAAATCCCTTAAAGATTTACAGGAAAACACAACCAGACAGGTGAAGGAATTGAACAAAATCATCCAGGATCTAAAAATGGAAATAGAAACAAAGAGAAACAAAAAAAGGGAGACAACCTTGGAGACAAAAATCTAAAAAAGACGCCAGGAGTCATAGACACAAGCATTACAAGCAGAATAGAGGGACAGAAGAGAGAATCTAAGGGGCAGAAGATAAACATTGACACAGAAGTCAAGGAAAATGTAAAATGCAAAAAGGTCCCAACCCAAAACATCCAGGAAATTCAAGACTCAAAGAGAAGATCAAACCTATGGATAATAAATATAGAAGAGAGCAAAGACTCCCAACTTAAAGGACCAGTAAATATCTTTACAAAATTTTAGAGGAAAACTTCACTAACATAAAGAAAGAGATGCCCATAATCATACCAGAAGCCTACAGAACTCCAAATAGATTGGACCAAAAAAGAAATTCTTCCTGATACATAATAGTCAAAACACCAAGTGCACAAAACAAAGAATATTAAAAGCAGTAAGGGAAAAGGTCAAGTAATATATATATATATATATATATATATATATATATATATTAGCAGACCTAAACAGAATACACCAGACTTCTCACCAGAGACTATGAAAGCCAGAAGATCCTGGGCAGATGTCATATAGACCCTAAGAGAACACAAACACCAGCCCAGGCCAGCAAAACTCTCAGTTAACATAGATGGAGAAACCAAAATACTCCATGACAAAACCAAATTTACACAATATCTTTATGCAAATACAGTCCTACACAGGATAATAGATGAAAAACTTCAACACAAGGAGGGAAATGACACCCTAGAAAAAGCAAGAATGTAAACTTTCAACAAACCCAAAAGAAGATACCCACATAAACATTATTCAGCCTGCAACAACAAAAATAACAGGAAACAACAATCATTGGTCCCTGATACTTCTAAATATCAGTGGACTCAATTCCCCAATAAAAAGACATAGATTAACAGACTAGATAACCCAGCATTTTGCTGTATAGAGGAAACAAACCTTAGTGACAAAGACAGACACTACCTCAGAGTAAAAGACTGGAAAACAATTTTCTAAGCAAATGGTCCCAAGAAACAAGCTGGAGTAGCCATTCTAATATCGAATAAAATCGATTTTCAACCAAAAGTCATCAAAAAAGATAAGGAAGAACACTTTATATTCATCAAATGAAAAATCCACCAAGATGAACTCTTAATTCTGAATATCTATGCTCCAAGTGCAAGGGCATCTACATTTATATAAAAAAATCTTACTAAGCTAAAAGCACATATTGTACCTCACACAATAATAGTGGAAGACTTCAACACATCAAACTTATCAATGGACAGATCATGGAAACAGAGACATTAGAGAAACTAACAGAGGTTATGAATCAAATGGCTTTATCAGATATTTGTGGAACATTTCATCTTAATAAAGAATATACATTCTCAGCACCTCATGGTACCTTCTCCAAAATTGACCATATAATTGGTCACAAAACAGGCCTCAACAGGGGTTGGGGATTTAGCTCAGCGGAAGAGCGCTTGCCTGGAAAGCCACAGGCCCGGGGTTCAGCCCCAGCCCCAAAAAAAAAAAAAAAAAAAAAAAACAGGCCTCAACAGATATAGGAAGGTTGAAATAATTCCATGCATCCTATCAGATCACCAAAATGATAGAAAAATGATAGAAAGCTCACATACACTTGGAAGCTGAACAACGCTCTAGTCAATGATAACTTGGTCAAAGAAGAAATAATGAAAAAATTAAAGACTTCTTAGAATTTAATGAAAATGAAGGTACAACATACCCAAACTTATGGGACACAATGAAAGCAGTGCTAAGAGGAAAACTCATAGCTCTGAATGCCTCAAAAAAGAAACTGAAGAAAGCATACACTAGCAGCTTGACTGCACACTTAAAAGCTCTAGAACAAAAAGAAGCAAATACACCCAAGAGGAGTAGAAGGCAGGAAATAATCAAACTCAAGGCTGAAATCAACAAATTAGAAACAACAACAACAAAAAACTATACAAAGAATCAACAAATTCGGGAGCTGGTTCTTTGAGAAAATCAAGATAGATAAACTTAGCCAGACTAACCAGAGGTCACAGAAACAATATTAAAATTAACAAAATCAAAAGTAAAAAGGGAGACATAACAGAAACTGAGGAAATTCAAAAAAATATCAGATCCTACTACAAAAGCCTATATTTAACAGAATTGGAAAATCTAGATGAAATGGACAATTTTCTAGACAGATTCCAGGTACTAAAGTAAGTCAGGATCAGATAAACCATCTAAACAGCCCAATAACTTCTAAAGCAATAGAAGCAGTTATTAAAAGTCTCACAACTGAAAAGAGCCCAGGACCAGAAGGGTTTAGTGCAGTATTCTATAAGACCTTTATAAAAGACCTGATACCAATACTGTCCAAACTATTCCACAAAATAGAAACCGAAGGAACGCTACCCAATTCCTTCTATGAAGCCATAATTACACTTCTGGCTAAACCATACAAAGACCCAATAAAGAAAGGTAACTTAAGACCAATTTCCCTTTTGAATATTGATGCAAAAATACTCAATAAAATTCTCACAAACCAAATCAAAGAACACATCAAAAAGACCATCCACCATGATTAATTAGGCTTCATCCCAGAGATGTAGGGATGTTTCCATATATGGAAATCCATCAAAGTAATCCACTACATAAACAAACTCAAAGAAAAAAACCACATGATCATCTCATTAGATGCTGAGAAATCATTTGACAAAATTCAACACCCCTTCATGTTAAAAGTCTTTGAAATATCAGGAATTCAAGGCCCATACCTATACAAAGTAAAAGCAATATACAGCAAACCAGTAGCTAAGGTCAAACTAAATGGAGAGAAATTTGAAGCAATCCCACTAAAATCAGGGACTAGACAAGGCTGCCCACTCTCTCCCTACCTATTTGATATAGTAACGAAGTCCCAGAGCAATTAGACAACAAAAAGAGGTCAAAGGGATATAAATTGGAAAGGAAGAAGTCAAAATATCACTATTTGTAGTATATGATATGATAGTATACTTATGTGACCCCAAAAATTCCACTAGAGAACTCCTAATCCTGATAAACAACTTCAGCAAAGTGGCAGGATAGAAAATTAACACAAACAAATCAGTAGCCTTCCTCTACTCAAAGGATAAAGAGGCTGAGAAAGAAATGAGGGAAAAGACACCCTTCACAATAGTCAAAAATAATATAAAATATCTTGGTGTGACTTTAACCAAGCAAGTGAAAGATCTGTATGACAAGAACTTCAAGTCTCTGAAAAAAGAAATTGAAGAACATCTCAGAAGGTGAAAGGATCTTCCATGATCATGGATTGGCAGTATTAATATTTTAAAAGTGGCCATCTTGCCAAAAGCAATATACAAATTCAATGTAATCAACAAAATTTCAATTCAATTTTTCATAGAGTTAGAAGAGCAATTTGCATATTTGTTTGGAATAACAAGAACTCATGACAGTGAAAACTTTCCTGAACAATAAAAGAACTTCTGGGGGATTTACCATCCCTGAGCTCAAGCTGTATCACAGAGCAATAGTGGTAAAAACTGTATGGTATTGGTTCAAAGATAGGCAGGTAGTTCAATGGAATAGAATTGAAGACCCAGAAATAAACCCACATACCTATGGTCACTTGATCTTTGACAAAGGAGCTAAAACCATCCAGTGGAAAAAAGATAGCATTTTCAACAAATGGTGCTGTTTCATCTGGTGGTTAGCATGTAGCAGAATGCAAATCTATTGAAGTGGATCTCAAGTTCAAGTGGATCAAGGACCTCCACATAAAACCAGATACACTGAAACTAATAGAAGAAAAAACGTGGAAGAGCCTCGAACGCATGGGCTCTGTGGAAAATTTCCTGAACAAAACACCAATGACTTATGCTCTAAGATCAAGAATTGACAAATGAGACTTCATAAAATTCCAAAGCTTCTGTAAGCAAAGGTCACTCTCATTAGGGCAAATGGCAACCAACAGATTGGGAAAAGATCTTTACCAATCCTACATCTGATAGAGGGCTAATATACAATATAGACAAAGAACTCGAGAAGTTAGACTCCAGAGAATCAAGTATCCCTCTTAAAAATGGGGTAGAGAGCTAAACAAATAATTTTCAACTGAGGATTATTGAATGTCCAAGAAGTACCTAAAGAAATGTTCAATTCATAGGCAAATGGAATGAACTAGAAGATATCATCCTGAGTGAGGTAACCCAATCACAGAAAAACACACTTGGTATGCACTCATTGATAAGTGGATATTAGCCCAAAAGGTTGAACTACCCAAGATGCAATCCACAGACCACAGGAAACTCAAGAAGAAGGATGACCAAAATGTGGACGCTCCCATTCCTTCTTAAAAGGGAAAAAGAAATATCAATAGGAGGGTATATGGAAGCAACGTTTAGAGCAGCAACTGAAGGAACAGCCATTCAGAGCCTGCCCCACATGTGGCCCATATATATACAGCCACCAAAACTAGATAAGATTGATGAAGCTAGAAAATGCATGCTGAAAGGGACCGGATACAGACACATCCAGAGCATGTCCAATACAGAGGTCAATGCTAGCAGCAAACCACTGAACTGAGATCAGGACCCCCTTGGGGGGAATTAAAGGAAAGATTGAAAGAGTAGAAGGAGCTTGCAACCCCATAAGAACAACAATGCCAACCAACCCGAGCTTCCAGGGACTAAACCACTACCGAAAGACTATACATGGGCTGACCCAGGGTTCCAACTGCATATGTAGCAGAGAATAGCTTTTTGGGGGCACCAGTGGTAGGGGAAGCCTTTGGTCTTACCAATTGACCCCCAGTGCTGGGGAATATGGGAGGAGGGAAATAAGGAGGATGTATAGAGGGAATACCCGTATGGGGGAGGGGGAGGGGAAGGGGGAGGGGGGAGGAGAGGGGGTGAAGGACTTTTGGACAGGAAACCTGGAAAGGGAATAACATTTGAAATGTAATGAAGCGAATGCCAGCAGCAAACCACTGAACTGAGAACGGGACCCCGTTGAAGGAATCAGAGAATGAACTGGAAGAGCTTGAAGGGGCTTGAGACCCCATATGTACAACAATGCCAAGCAACCAGAGCTTCCAGGGACTAAGCCACTACCTAAAGACTATACATGGACTGACCCTGGACTCTGACCTCGTAGGTAGCAATGAATATCCTAGTAAGAGCACCAGTGGAAGGGGAAGCCCTGGGTCCTGCTAAGACTGAACCCCCAGTGAACTAGACTGTCCGGGGGGGCGGCAATGGGGGAGGGTGGGGGAGGGAACACCCATAAGGAAGGGGGAGGGAAGGGATGTTTGCCTGGAAACCGGGAAAGGGAATAACACTCGAAATGTACATAAGAAATACTCAAGTTAATAAAAAAAAAAAAAAGAAAAAAAAAAGAAATGTAAGTGAAGAAATATATCTAATAAAAAAAAAAGAAATGTCAATATCCTTAGTCATCTGGGAAATGCAATTCAAAAGAACCCTGAGATTCCACCTCGTTCCAGTCAGAATGGCTAAGATCAAAAATTCAGGTGATACCAGATGCTGGTGAGGATGTGGAGAAAGAGGAATGCTCCTCCATTGTTGCTGGGATTGCAAACTGGTACAACCACTCTGGAAATCAGTCTGGCATTTCCTCAGAAAACTAGACATAGGACTACCAGAGGACCCACCTATACCACTCCTGGGCATATACCCAAAAGATGCTCTAACATATAACGAGGACACATGTTCTACTATGTTCATAGCAGCCTTATTTATAATAGCCAGAAGCTAGAAAGAATCCAGATGTCCTTCAACAGAGGAATGAACACAGAAAGTGTGGTACATTACACAACGGAGTACTACTCAGGTACTAAAAGCAATGACATCATGAAATAGGCAACTGGATTGAACTAGAAAATATCATCCTGAGTGAGGTAACCCAATCACAGGAAAACACACATGGTGTGCACTCACTGATAAGTGGATATTAGTCCAAAAGCTCAGATTACCCAAGATACAATCCACAGACCATAGGAAGCTCAAGACAGACGACCAAACTGTAGATGCTTCAGACCTTAGAAGTGGGAACAAAAATATTCATGAGAGGAAATAGAGGGACAAAGTTTGGAGCAGAGACTGAAGCAAAGGCCATTCAGAGTCTGCCCCTCCTGGGGATCCATCCCATATACATACAGCCACCAAATCCAGAAAATATTGTTGATGCCAAGAAGTGCATGCTGACAGGAGCCTGATATAGCTGTCTCCTGAGAGGCTCTGCCAGAGCATGACAAATACAGAGGCAGACACTCACAGCCAACCATTGAACTGAGAACGGGGTCCCCATTGGAGGAGTTAGAGGAAGGATTGAAGGAGCTGAACGGGTTTGCCACCCCATAAGAACAACAATACCAACTAACCAGAGCTCCCAGGGACTAAACCACTATCTAAAGAGTACACATGCGCAGACCCGTGGCTCCAGCTGCCTATGTAGCAGAGGATGGCCTTGTTGGGCACCAATGGGAGGGGAAGTTCTTGGTCCTTCTAAGGCCTAACACCCCCGCCCCTTCTCCCCAGAGTAGGGGAATGTCAGGTCAGTGAGGCAGGCAGGAAGGGGTGGGTAGATGGGTGGGGGAACACCCCCATAGAAGAAGAGGGAGGGGAATGGAACAGGGATTTATTGATGGGAAAGGGGGAAGGGGGATGACATATGAAATGTAAATAAATAAAAAATTCAATAAAAAACAGAAGAAGCTTATATTTTCCCAGGAAATCCTTATTTGAGGAGGTGGATTGAAACCTGTGATGTAATCAACAAAACGGAGCATCCACATGATGGTTAGGGGAATAATTAAGGAAGCATAGCAGTAGGGCCAAGGTGATGGAGACTCAGAGGCATAAAAGTGGCAACCCCTGTCCTGATCATGTGGGAAACTGAAAGCTGAGGCAAAGAGCTTGACTTCAAGTCTGTCTATTACAAGTCATCACTGAGCGTTAAGATATGGCTGCATTCTGCCTTCTACTTTTAATTGTTCCTTTATCATTTTTCTTTTGGGTTTATAAAAATTAGTTTTCAAGGTTATACAAAGTGGTTACTTTCATAATAGTACTCCACTCCCCTGTGTGTACATGTACTTCTAGTATTTGTTCTCCCTTCCTCCGTCCCCCACCTTCTCCTTTCTTAGTTACTTTCGCATCCCAATTTGTTGTACTTTCCATTCCATGTTACATGTGTTCCGTTAACCTCTCTTATCCCCAACTTTCTTTTGTCTTATCCTCCACACTTATACTCTACTTTTTACGTTCATGCCCTAAGATTGCCATATACACGTATACATAAATTTAAACAAGGATGTCACATATGAAAAATAACTTGTAATATTTGTGTTCTTGAATCTGACTTATTTTGCTTGACATAATGATCTCTTACTTCATACATTTTCCATCAAATGCTATGACATAATTCTTCTTTATGTCTGAACACAATATCATTGTGTGCACATCATTCTCACTACTGTGTGTAAAAGGATCTTACAGGGACAAGAAAGCTGCTGATAGTGATGGGAAATTATTGCTGAGACCAGGGAGAGAGCTGGCAGTTTATAGTTCTTGCCAGCAAGAGAACAATGAAATGTTTGAGGTTTTGATTCCTCAGTTTCATCATGGAATATGTAAAGCATAGGCCAGATCATCCAACCTCCCCAGTTAAAAGAGAAGGAAAGCCAGGCTGAGACAATGCATTATAGAACTAAACAGTTTAGATCGCCCTGCATTCTTGAAAATTTAGGTAAATATTAGCTTTAAATAATCTTCTGTAACATATGTTAGACTGAAAAAAATCATAAAATGGGTATACAAATACAAAAACCTTTTGTGGAGTTGTAATAGAAATATTCTTTAGTAAACAGAAACACATTTATAGCCTTGAAGGAAATATAAGATTGGCATCATGGCAGGAACTTGTGTCAAAACTGACTTTGTGACTAGAATGAGCAGGAGGAGGAGGAGCAGGAGGAGGAGGAGGAAGAGGAGGAGGAAGAGGAGGAGGAGGAGGAGGAAGAGGAGGAGGAGGAAAGGAAGAAAGAACGAAGGAACAAATGAAAGAAGACACTACAAACACGAGGATCTGGAAACTTGCATGTGGGAGTTTCTCCTTTTTGTCCATGGATATTTTCATAGCTAAAGAAGTTCCACAGCACATAGATGTCACCTAGCCAGGCCTCTAAGACCTAGGTCAGTGTGGGAATGGTAAAATCTCATCTTTCCAGACTGGATACTATGTAGGTTCAACGAAAAGGTCTTTGTTTTTTTGTTATTGTTTTCAAAAACAGGTATTAGACAGGAAACTGTCTCGAGAAGACATTCAGTAGTTAAGAGGGTGGTCTGCTGGTGTGGACTCATGGATACAAAAGTCCTTGGATTGTGTCACATGTCACTTTTAATGCACTAAAGGAAGAAAATAGATACTCTCAAGGTCAGCATTTCTCTTTAGAGTCTCTATTTTGGCATGCTCTGGGACCAGCATTCTGTATTTACATGTCACTGCAGTGTTGGGTCTTCGTGTCACCTGTGTGAGCTTGTTGAGCCTGTACTGTCTGCAATGTTGAGTTTAGGACTTACCTATGATCTTTCTGGATCTTTCTCCCCTGCCCACTTATTACTTCTCATCATACCTGCTGCCTCATATTTTTCATTCTCTTATTCTTGGGGGACCCAGGATGTAGGTTTCCTGATATTTCATAGATGCTATTAATAGTTTATTTAAAGACCTGTCCTGGAGCCAGTTGTCCTGTCCTGCAGGACAGTCAACGAGGGTGCAGAGGGTACCTGGAAGAGAATGGGGGACAAGAGACGTGAAGAAGGATGCCAAAACAAGAGTCTGATCAAGGCGACAATTTTATTTTTTCCCAAGGCTGAATTTATACCATAACAGGGGTAACAGAGAGAGGCGGGAAGTAGGAAACATTTACACAGATCAAGGACACAGCTCTCTTGTGGTCAGCTGATGTCAACAGGATGTTGGTTTTTCAGAAAGATTGCAGGTCATATCATTGGGCATCCTGTATTTCTCAGCAAGGTCATAACTTTGTCATATCATTATTCATCCTGACCACTAGATTTGTATTAGTCTTCTGCAGCTGACTGGGGATTTTCCATGAACCCAGTCATACTTCACTCTAACTATACTATTAACATCAGTAGTGGAGGGTTTTAAGGGCATCTTTCCCAACAGGCCTGTTTTACATGTTTCCTCTCTGTGAATAGGGGCTATATGAATACCCGTATGGATGTAATACATTCAGTCAGAGAAGCATGAAGTGTCCACACTCAGAGCAGTAGAGACAACAAAGAGAGTTGGACTCAGTTAGTGTTTGTGCATGAGCTCCTCTATTTGTCTCTCTCTCTGTATATGATGTTTACATGTATTAGTGTGTGTTTGTCCGTATAGACAGCTACGACTGAACAAAGGAATATAGTTATTTTTATATAACTTCAAGTTACTTCTTCCAAGTTACTTCTGTGTGTAAATTTTCCACTGGTGATGTAACTTGCTGTTGAAAATAATCACTGTATTCACAGGGTATTGTTAGATAATTATATGGCTTATTGTCAGGTTAAAAGGAGACCAAAACCCACTTTGACACACAGATAGTAAGAGAGTCAATAAAGGGAAAAACACGGAACAGGAACCTTTTGTATTGTCCTTCAGTTACCTTTTCTATTAATTCTTTGAGAATTTCATATATTGTATTTTAATCATAGCCACCCCCACCAAATTTTCCCAGATCTACTCCTTTCCTATCTACCCCATTTATGTCTTCTTCATAATTCCATAAAAATCAATTTGTGCTGTCCATATGTTCTTGGATGTGTGGCCCACCATTTGAGCTTGTTCTGCTTCAGAGGCCACACTCTTTTTTTTTTTTTTTTATTATTAACTTGAGTATTTCTTATTTACATTTGGGTGTTATTCCTTTCCCGGTTTCTGAGCCAACATCCCCTAACCCCTCCCCCTCCCCTTCTTTATGGGTGTTCCCCTCCCCACCCTCCCCCCCTTGCTTCCCTCCCCCCAACAGTCTAGTTCACTGGGGGTTCAGTCTTAGCAGGACCCAGGACTTCCCCTTCCACTGGTGCTCTTACTAGGATATTCATTGCTACCTATGAGGTCAGAGTCCAGGGTCAGTCCATGTATAGTCTTTGGGTAGTGGCTTAGTCCCTCGAAGCTCTGGTTGCTTGGCATTGTTGTTCATATGGGGTCTCAAGCCCCTTCAGGCTCTTCCAGTTCTTTCTCTGATTCCTTCAATGGGGGTCCTGTTCTCAGTTCAGTGATTTGCTGCTGGCATTCGCCTCTGTATTTGCTGTATTCTGGCTGTGTCTCTCAGGAGAGATCTACATCCGGCTCCTGTCGGCCTGCACTTCTTTGCTTCATCCATCTTGTCTAATTGGGTGGCTGAATATGTATGGGCCACATGTGGGGGCAGGCTCTGAATGGGTGTTCCTTCTGTCTCTATTTTAATGTTTCAGAGGCCACACTCTTAATACCAAGTCTCCCTCTTCTGCCACCTATAACTGTCCAATAGCTCTTTGACTAGTGTAAGATCATGTGCACCTTCCTTATTCATGCTGAGACTTTGTCTGGTTTGAACTTACACAGACCTTGTACATGCTGTTACCTCTTGGGAGTGGTGAGTTGTCTTGCAAATCTTGCATGATTTCTAGTGTAAGCTCCCCTTTCCTGTTTGGGAGATACTCCCGGGGACACTGATTTCTTGCACTCTTCATTACACGTGAGTCTTAAAATCTTTCCCGATTCTCATTCGAAGGTCTTTTTTACAATTAGCCTTGGGAGGAGCAGAGGAGGTATAGATGGTCTTTAGGACTGAGCATCCCAGTCTCTTATTCTCTAAACCTTGGCCAGTGGTTAGTGTCTGTGTTGATCTGCTGCAAACAGAGGCTTCTCTGATGCAGGCAGATGAATGCATCAGTCTCTGGGTATAAAGATGCATCACATGATGTTCATGCCGCTATTACACCACTGGAAATGTCTTGTCAAGCTAGTCACTATTTTAGCTTAAATGGTTCATGACAGAGGAATATGGAATATACAAAAAGACCTTCAAAAATAGTAGTCAGGAAATGAAAGTGCAGTCTGGAACTCTAAACAGAGATCTAAGAAGTTGAAACACAAATGGCTAAGAAACATGGTTTTTAGAAATGTTCAGTATTCTTAGTCATCAGTAAAATGCAAATTAAATTAAAACTACTCTGAGACTTCATCTTATTCCAGTCAAAATGGTTAAAATAAATAAAAACACACAAAGAAGAACAAATAAACACAACAAATGAAGACACATGTTGCCATGGATACTGGGAAAGAGGAGCACTGCTGGTGGGAGTGCAAACTGGTGCAGCCATTATGGAAATCAGTATGGAGGTTCCTCAGAAAGCTGGAAACAGATCTGCCACATGACCCAGCTATAATGTTCCTGGGCACACATCCACACAATTGTGTATCTCCCCACAGAGATACCTGCGCATCCTGTTTATTGCTACTCTATTCACGATAACCAGGAAATGGAAACAGCTTAGGTGTCCACCGGCTGATGAATGAAAAGTGAAAGCAAGGGATATTTCGCCATAGGATAATTTTGATCTATTAAAAAACCACAAAATATGAAATTTGCTGGTTAGTCGATAGAGCTAGAAGCAATCATTCTGAGTGGGGTAACCTGCACAAAAGTATTTTTGCAACCAAATTTTCTAATCTCCTTAAATTTGTAGCTTCTCTGTTGTTAAATATACACCATATGTTAGGTCCTCATTTTATTTTATAACAAATTTTGTTAAAATACATGTGAAAAAACACATACAAAATAAAGTTTACCGTCTTCATCATTTGAAAGGTCTAGTAGTGGTTTGATTCAAATTACCACACAACAGATTTCCAGAGTCCCTCATCTCACAAAACCGAATTGGAACACAATGAAGCATCAATCGCTCTCTTACCTTTCCCCAAGATGCTCCTAGAAACTGTGGTCTTCCTTCTGTTTCTATATATTTATTCCCGTAGATAGTGCTCTGGGTTTTTTTTTTATTAACTTGAGTATTTCTTATATACATTTCGAGTGTTATTCCCTTTCCCGGTTTCCAGGCAAACATCCCCTTCCCCCCTCCCCTTCCTAATGGGTGTTCCCCTCCCCACCCTCCCCCCATTGCCACCCTCCCCCCGACAGTCTAGTTCACTGGGGGTTCAGTCTTAGCAGGACCCAGGGCTTCCCCTTCCACTGGTGCTCTTACTAGGATATTTTATTGTAATGTGTGAGACTTCTTTTGGACACACAACTATTCTCCGACAAGCAGCTGCACTCCAGCCACCACTACAAAACCTCTGGTTGCTTAAGCTCCAGCAGCCAAAATTCTTTCCCCTTTGATGAATCCTCCTTTCCCCAACTTCTGCTCAGAGGTTTCATGCTTAGCTCTTTTCCCAGACTTCCTTTGTCCCAGCTAATATATGCAGGTGCGAACTCTTGGTCCAGACCTGTGCTACCTCTTCTCCTGGGAAACCGGACTCATCAAGCACAGCAAGTACATTGGATTGTTCTCAGTAAAATCTAAACTGACACCGATACAGTTATGCCTGGAGGTTATTATTTATACCTGCATGCGGCTGAAGTGGTATTAACCTAAGGTATTTCTGAATATAATGTGACTGTGTGGCTCATACCAAAAAGTAAAGATTCAGTAAGCTATTATTTAGTAGAACGTCTCCCTGTACATTTTTATAGAATTCACCTGAAGTCTGGAGTCAACTACCTATCTAAATATCTAAAAGAGCTAGACTCCTCCTGGTAAACATTGGATTGTGTTTCCCGTGTCCCTGTACCAAAGTAGACTCCAGCATTTGAGGCACAGTTAGCAAAATATTCTAAACATCTGGAGAAATCAACCAACAGAGAGAGTCAACCAACCACAGATCTGTGTTTATAACTGGAGGTGCCAAGTGGCCCAAATAAAGGCATAGGACCTTGTCTTTAAGGTCAAATCTTGGGCCCACAGAATTTGAGCTCCACAACTTTGCCCATTTCTTTGTAGTCCCCTAGAAGTGATTGTTCTGTTGATGATGGAGGCAGCTAGACTAGGATTGTGTAGGTTTACGGTGCTAACAGATTGTTTTAGAGGGCATTATTGGTTAGAACGGGACAAAGACTTGGAGCCACCTAATTTAATTTGTTTAAGTCTGCCCTGCCTCACTTGTTTGCATGGACTGCTGTCAACTGTGTTACACACCACCTCAGGAAATAATGACTAAAGTAGTGCTGTATCTTAAAGTAAATTAAAAAAATTATAATTTGTGGGTAAGCGTTAATAGTTGAAACAGTATTATGCCCATTTACACATAAACGTCTTCTTGTTCCTTCTATCTATAGTACGATATTTGCTTTCAAGTCAAAAATTAAATACACTTTTCTTGGCTAGTTTTATTTCGATTTCACACAAGCTAAAGTTGAGAGGAGAAAGCCTCAATTAAGAAAATGCCTCTGTAACACTCCTACATTGTTGGTGGGATTGCAGACTGGTACAACCATTCTGGAAATCAGTCTGGAGGTTCCTCAGAAAATTTGACATTGAACTACCTGAGGACCCAGCTATACCTCTCTTGGGCATATACCCAAAAGATGCTCCAACATATAACAAAGACATGCTATGTTCATAGCAGCCTTATTTTTAATAGCCAGAAGCTGGAAAGAACCCAGATGCCCTTTAACAGAAGAATGGATACAGAAAATGTGGTACATCTACACAATGGAACATTACTCAGCTATCAAAAATAATGACATTATGAAATTCATAGGCAAATGGATGGAACTGGAAAATATCATCCCGAGTGAGGTAACCCAATCACAGAAAAACACACATGGTATGCACTTTTTGATAAGTGGATATTAGCCCAAATGCTCGAATTACCCTAGATGCACAGAACACGTGAAACTCAGAAGGATGACCAAAATGCGATTGCTTCACTCCTTCTTTAAAAGGGGAACAAGAATACCCTTGGGAGGGAATAGGGAGACAAAGTTTAGAACAGAGGCTGAAGGAACACCCATTCAGAGCCTACCCCGCATGTGGCCCATACATATACAGCCACCAAACTAGATAAGATGGATGAAGCAAAGAAGTGCAGGCCGACAGGAACCGGATGTAGATCTCTCCTGAGAGATACAGCCAGAATACAGCAAATACATAGGCGAATGCCAGCAGCAAACCACTGAACTGAGAACGGGACCCCGGTTGAAGGAATCAGAGAAAGGACTGAAAGAGCTTGAAGGGGCTTGAGACCCCATATTAACAACAATGCCAACCAACCAGAGCTTCCGGGGACTAAGCTACTATCCAAAGACTATACATGGACTCACCCTGGGCTCTAACCTCATAGGTAGCAATGAATATCCTAGTAAGATCACCAGTGTAAGGGGAAGCCCTGGGTCCTGCTAAGACTGAACCCCCAGTGAACGTGATTGTTGGGGAGAGGGTGGTAATGGGGGAGGATGGGGAGGGGAACACCCATAGAGAGGGGAGGTGGAGGGGTTAGGGGGATGTTGGCCCGGAAACCGGGAAGGGGAATAACAATCGAAATGTAAATAAGAAATACTCAAGATAATAAGGATTAAAAAAATGCCTCCATAAGATGAACAGGTAGGTCTGTAAGGGATTTTCTTAATTAGTGATTGATTTCTTAATTAGCCCATTGTGGGTGGTGCCATCTCTGGGCTGGTCATCCTGTAACAAAATATGGTAAGCAAACCAGTGATTAGTACCCAGATGTGCCCTCTGCATCAGTTCTGTCCTCTACATTCCTGCCTGATTTCCAGTCCTGACTTCCTGCCATGATGAACAGCAGTGTGGCAGTGCAAACTGAATAAACCCTTTTCTCCCAATGTGCTTTTGCTTATTTGCTATTTCATCATAACAATAGAAACCCTAATAAAGGCATGCAGCTTAAGCCAAATTTAATACTTTTATCTCAAGATTCTTAGGACACATAAAATATTTGTAGTGAGAAAATAGCAACAAAGAATGAAATCCTACCTTTGGGGTGTCTGTATGATTGCTGTAACAGAGTGTTTATTGTAGGGTGTAGATAATATTTGCATTTTATCTCAGTTCATTGTAAATAAGATAACAAATAGATATAATCACCAGAGGAAATAATAGTTTCAGAAAAGAAATCTTTGGAAAAATGTATGACTTTAAAACATTTTGGTTCAAGTAAAATACTTTTCTCATAAAAAGCGTACTAGCGGTCCAGTTCTGTATGAAATAATTTATAGCAATAAAAGCATGTCTGTTCTCTGGAATGTTGTGTGATGAACATTTAATTTCTTTCTTTCTTTCTTCCTTTCTTTTTGTTGTTTTAACGAGTGTGAGCAAATGAAAATATCCAGTCTTTCAGCTGCTCAGCAATTTCCATTTTGGTGGTTCAAAATATTTTGTAGATTAAAGTGAGCTGTTTTTAGCGTATATATACTTACACATATATTTACTGATATGTATAAATATATATTTACATAGTTGTATTTGCTAAGAACTGTTCTAAGTTTTATAAATAGGTAAATTCAAACTAACCTCCAATTGTTACATAATATTAATATTGTAACTGTATACATTCAAATATTTTCTATCGCAGACTATAACACATATTTACAAAATATTGTTTGTGTTTGTAAATATAAATTTATATGTATATTACCCTAGGCTTTATTTACCTTAAGAAATCTGATGGCAAATTTTATAAAAGTAACCAAATGGATATTCATCTGGAAATACTGTCCCTGCAAGTCTCTCATAATTATTCAGAGTCTGTTAGAGTGCTCCAGTCTTTGTCAAGCAGCAAGAGAAGGAAAATAAAATGCCATTTGTGTGGTTTAATTTAACTGAGTGAGAATTTTTTTAATTAAAAAGGAAACATTAAACAATATGTACCATTTCATGACATCTAAAAGTCTGAAGTGCCTGCCTAAAAGTGCTTCAGAGACACAGAGCCCTTTTCTTAGCCAAAGAGCAGTGCCGGAAGTGCGGGATTTATGCCGTACTGCTTCATGGGCCATAAAGCCTTCAGTCGCTCCACAGCCATCACTCAGGCTTGGCCACTGTCTGTGATGGACAATTTTCCTTTATGGGAACTTAACTACAACTGACAAGGAAAACAAGGAGAGGCTTCTGATTAATCTTTATGAAGAGGGGCTTGTCTACATTCTAAGTAAATTTCAGAAGGCCTCAATAAAACAAGATATTTATTTATTTATTTAATTTTATACTCCAGATTTTATTCCCCTCCCTGTCCACCCCCTGAGAGTTCCACATCCCATACCTCCTCCCTGCACCCCGACTCCTCCCTGCCATCTCTACAAGAATGTCCCCACCAGACCTCTCTAAACTTCCTGGGGCCTCCCATCTCTTGAGGGTTAAGTTAGGTACATCTTCTCTGACTGAACCCAGACCTGGGAGTCCTCTGCTGTGTATCTGTTGGAGGCCTCATCTCAGCTGGTGTATGCTGCCTGGTTGGTGATCCAGTGTCTAAGAGATCTCGGGGGTCCAGGTTAATTGAGACTGCTGGTCCTCCTATAGGGTCAGCCTCCTCCTTAGCTTCCTCCAGCTTTTCCCTAATTCAACCACAGAGATCAGCAGCTTCTGTTCCATGGTTGGGTATAAATATCTGCATCTGACTCTTTCAACTGCTTGTTGGGTCTTTTGGAGAGCAGTCATGGTAGGTCCATTTTTTGTGAACACCTCATAGCTTCAGTAACAGTGTCAGGTTTTGGGGCCTCCCCTTGAGCTGGAACACACTTCAGGCCTGTTGCTGGACCTTCTTTTCCTCAGAGTCTTCTCCATTTCCATCTCTGCATTTCTTTCAGACAGGAAGAACTATGGGTCAAAGCTTTGGCTGTGGGATAGCAACCTCATCCCTTACTTGAAGCCCTGTCTTTCTGATAGAGGTGGATTCAATAAGTTCCCTCTCTCCCTTGTAGAGCCTTTCATCTAGGTTCCCCCCTTAAGTCCTGAGAGTCTCTCACTTCCCAGGTCTCTGGTACATTCCAGAGGGTCCTCCCAACCTCCTTCCTTCCAAGGTCCTGTTTCCATTATTTCTGCTGGCTCTCAGGGCTTCAGTCCTTTCCCCCACCCAATACCAGATAAATAACCAGCTCTACAAAATTAAACTTACAGTGTGACTTCACAGAGATGGGACTATTTATTTTGTGGTTAGTTCAAAGGATTAGACTCAGCCTTCAATATAGTGTGTGTGAATGTTATACATTTAAAGATTCCTTTAACAGTTTGTTTGCGTTGTCTAAGACTTTAAAAATAACCTCATATACACTTACACTGGAAATCTAGGAAATAGATGAACATATATAACCCATTGAGATAACATATATTAGAACTTGAGTGTATTGCCTGAATGACTGGGAAATTGATGTCTTCTTGTTTCTAAAGAAGGACATCAACTTTGATCTGAAGAAGAAAGGGTATAGTTCAGCCACAGATGCGTGGAGAGGACACTTCAGTTCCTTTGATCTGATTAGTTTGAGGCTTTTACAGGTTTGCAGGAGAGTAGCTTAGAGAAGAGCTGGAATTCGCACACCCTTTCTTTATGCCCCTCTAAAGAAGACTGCTTTACTGACTATTAGGTCCTTGCACTTAAACTTATTACTCCAACTGTTTGCCACAGTTAGATGGGATGGGACTGTGGTCTCATAGCCCCAGTAGGGTTTGACTTTGAGCCTTGTTCATCTACTGCTTGGTCAGTTCTATCCTTGTTTCTTCTACACTGGTTGCTTCTCACTCTCTGGGTTGCTAGTTTCCTTTGGGGAACATTTTATTGTCTAGATTGTAGATTGGAAAGATGACTTCGAGTAATGTATAAACATGTAGAAGCCAAACTCATGATCTGATCAATCCTTGTTTTATGGTTTTTACACAGCACACTTTTCTTGGATGGGAGGGAGACCAGATGAATCATTTCCAACAATACCAAATGACTGGACATAGATTAAATGCCTCTGCAATGCCTCAGCTTCGATGCATAATCACTATTACTCAGATATTACTATATAGTGAGTAGCTCCCTTTCAACAACAGTCATGGCATTCCATGGAAGTAAACTGAAGAACTGATACTTTGTAGCAGGGCCTGGTTCTCTATCTAAAGTGCAACTTGAAGAGATTGCTGCTTTGCTGGATTCATTAAGCAAATGGCACCCTTCCCACAAGATACCATTAAAAATATTTAGCTGGATGTGTGTTGCTGTAACTTAGTTGCCTCTGTAGCCTTTACCTCTTTAGTATGCATAGCTTCAGGAAACCTAGCATTCTGTTGGGTACTTCTCCTGACTCTTGTCTTTCCTATTTCCAAAACGGAAATTGTCTTAAAGGCATTTGTGGTCGAATTGTAACTAATCAGCTTTTCCTCTGGTGTCCAGGATTAGATTTCCAGAATAGCGACTCAGGATGGAAGTTTCAGAGATTGACAGCTGGCACACATCCAACCCAAATGAATGTGGAAGCAATCAGTGCTTTGTCCTATAAATACACACATCAAAGGTATAGTTCCTATTATCAACAGTAAACTATGTTTTTAAGTGAAGAAAAAATATCCTTATGCTTAAAACTTGAGTAGTTGATATCTCAAAATATTTCATATAAGTTGTATAACAGAATAAAGTAAGGAAAGAACACACTCAGAAATAGCATTTTTTGATGAAGTAAATCAACTACTTCCAATTGCCACAGAGAAGGAGCACTGCCCTCCAGTTCTGAGTGGCTTATCTCTCACTCCAGTGATCACATCTTCATGAGATTGTTTTCTAAACAAACACATAGGCATCTCCTTATTCGGCATTTTTTTTCCCTCTGAATATAATGTTGGTGTCCCTAAATCTAAAGCAATCTGTTATAAAAGTATGGATTCTTGTGATAAAACCTTACAAAAATTCATTAAAAAGTATTCATTTTAATAATAAGTGCTCCATCAGAAAAATGTTACATTGATAATTGAGAATCATTTACAGTTACCAAAGTGAACCTTATTTGAGGTCTCGGTACAGCTTACTAATTTACATTCTAAAACATCAAGAAATTTCTAAATGGCAACTGTACTGTTGTATGTGTAGAAATAATTTTCTAGATTTAGTGTTATGCAGAGTTCTGACTCATTTGTACTAGTGATTTAATTTCAACCAAGAAATCTTTGTGTGATTTCTATATATATATATATATGTGTGTGTGTGTGTGTGCGTGTGTGTATTTGTATACATGATATATGCATGCAAATTAAGCATTTGTTGATTCACGAAATGGAGAATTTATTTTAAACAATTCTTTGTATACATATCACTATGCTGTTTATTTAAAATGAAAGAAAATTTTCATGCAAATAAGATGTTTGTGTGTGTGTTTGTAAAACAATGACTAATACTTTGACACAATATTTCCTGCTTTAGAATATAAGGCATCTTCAACATTTTTCAGAATTGACTGTTTTTTTTTATAATCATCTATGCTACCAGTGCCTCTCCCATGCAAATGTTGTAGAAAATGGAAGAAGCATGTTCACAGGCATTTCAGAAATTGTTTGAGCTGTGTATAATGATAAATGTCCTTAATACTAAAACCTGAGGGGTGGGCACAGAGATAGGCAGAGTTCTGAGAGGGTGAGGTCAGTCTGATCTACCTGATGAGCATACATTATACAGTGCATATTTTTCAAAATCTCATGATAGAAATCAGGAATTATCTAACATACTCATATTTTTATGATTTTATATACCAGTTAAAAATAAACTTAAATTTTGTGCATATTTTTCCCGTTTTTGGTTTTTATTGGATATTTTTTATTTACATTTCAAATGTTATCCAATTTTCCAGTTTCCCATCCATAAACCTCCTAGCCCATGCTTCTACAATGGTGTTTCCCCACCCCCCCAACCACCTACCCCCTTTCTGCCTTCCTGACCTAACATTCCCCTACACTGGAGCATCCAGCCTTGTCTGGACCAAGGGCTTCTCCTCCCATTGATGCCCAACAAGGCCATCCTCTGCTACATATGCAGCTGGAGCCATGGGTCTGTCCATATTTACTCTTTTGGTAGTGGTTTAGTTTCTGGGAGCTCTGGTTGGTTGGTATTGTTATTCTTATGGGGTTGCAAACCCCTTCAGCTCCTTCAATCCATTCTCTAACTCCTGCAGTGGGGACCCCATTCTCAATTCAAAGGTTGGCTGCAAGCATCTGTATCTGTATTTGTCATGCTCTGGCAGAGCCTCTCAGGAGACAGCTATATCAGGCTCCTGTCAGCATACACTTCTTGAATCTTAATAAGATCCCAACTATTGATCAGATCAGCGATGCTTAAGCTGTATCACATGTGTTCCTCTATGGACAAAAGAGATCAGTTTTTCCAGGTGAGGTTGAGGTCTATAATCTTAGCACTTATGATTTACCTTGTTAAAATTGTGAGTTTAAGGTCAGAGCACCATTATATACTGAGGTCATATCTCAAAACAAAAATAAACAGAGAACTCTCCACTGAAGACTTCATCAGAAAAACAGGAAGTAGGTACTGCAATTTCTACAGAAGTAGGTACAATACTTAAGTAGACTACAATAAAGGGGATCCAATTGGATGACAAGGATGTCTTTTGTATTAAGATTCAAAAAAGTCTAGAACTGTAAAATGAAGTACTTAATTCCATTGAGCTCTTAGATTGTGCTCAGGAAACTTTTTCTTTTGTATAATAGAGTATTAAATCTAAGATGAAATGCTTTCTTTTTTAAGATGCCTTGGTCATGGTGTTATATCACAATAGAAACGTAAGAAGTAAAGAAGTTAGAAATTGGTACCAAAGTAGGATTTGATTTGGAGTTTATAATTTCAGAGGGTCAGAAGCCATGAAGTCAGAGCAAAAGCACGGCAATAGGAACAGGCAAAAATCTTCTAACTTATCTGCAAGTTGGAGGCAAAGAGAGGAGTGATAAAAGTATTTTGAAATCTAAAACCCACCTGCAATAACACACATACAAACAAACCATCCCTCTTAATCATTCCCAAAGCGTTCTACCTCCTGGGGAAAAAGTCTTCTTTGATTATTCAATTAAATCTCATATTCAAATGTATACTAAGCCTATGGGTTCTTTTCATTCAGTCCACCAGATGCACTCTACGTTTTTTTCCTAGTGGGAAGGGCTTTTGTGGGAGGCATTTTAATACTGTAGAGAATGCAAATCCTATTAGTTGTGTTCTGTAACCTTTGGCACCACGTGTACCGTTCTGCAGCACGGTCACTTTTCATGACTCCCTATGAAGATGAAAGTACCAAGGGGATGAGAAAGGGAAAGAGACCTGTGTAAGCCCACTACACATTGTTGAATGGAGCCGACTGAAAATTCAAATGCTTGGAGAAACACCTCTCCCCAGTGGAGGGAGTTATCAGTGTAAATCTGATATGGAAGACTATAACCAAGCCACTCTAAGAAAAGTGGTTGTTTGCAAATACACGTCTTATAGGCTTATCCCAAGAGTGTACTTGCCTGCATGAATATAATTAAAAGCCACATCAGAAATGTGTCCACTTTGTTACTCCTTGTTCTTTCTAGTTTATGTCAACTTAACACAGGCTAGAGTCATGTGTGAGGAGGGAACTTTAATTGATTAAATGACCTCACCACATTGCCCGAGGGCAAGGCTGTGTTACTTTTTGTCTTCCCTCCTTGTCTCCCTCTATACCATCCCTTACATTCTTCCCACTATCTTCAAATTCATGGACTCATTTTTACTAATTTGTTATTTCATGAATATATGTATACACATATATATTCCTAAATATAACCTGTTGATTCCATAAAATGTTACTTGTATGCCTGTTTTCAAGGCTGACCATTTGGCACTAGACAACCATTAGGTGTGCTTTTCCCTAGAGAATTTCACCTCTCCTATTCCCAGCTTTTCTCAGTTGCCCTTATAGTTCTTTGTATATGGCTGTGGCTTCCTGGACATTTTTTTTTATCAATTTGACATGTTCAGTGTGATTCCTGGTACATTTTCTTGAATGAAGATGGATGCCAGTGTGACCATTCCACAAAGGAGCAATGCCGTCCCTGGGCGAGTGGTCTTAGATTGTGTAAGGAAGCAGGTTGAGTAAATCACTGGGAGCATGGTAGTCAACAGCATTCCTCCACTGTCGATCTTTGCTTCAATTCTTGCCTCCATGTTCCTGCTTTGAATTCCTACCTTGGCTCTCTTCAGTGATGGACTGTCAACTCAGAGTTATAAGCTGAAATAAACCCTTTCTTCCCCAGGTTGCTTATGATCATGATGTTTTACTATAGCAATGAAAACTAAGACATACATTAACCCAGAGTCATTTTTTTCCTTTAACATTTCTTTCGATTCTGTGGATCAGATCACTCTAACATAAAAATTCAGGTACAACCATTAATGTCTTTCTCTAAATTTCTCACCCTGAATATGGTTAGCTGTACTGAAGTGATTTTATTTCCCCTTAAATACCATGGCAGTTCAGACTCAAGGTACTATTTGCTCACTTTCCTCAATATCCATGTCCAAGGTATCAGGCAGGTAAGGTCAGGCATGACACATCTACCCAATTTGCATCTTTATTTCTGCAGGTCCCAAGGATACTGTCAGAGCTGCGGCTGTCCCTCTCTTCTTCATCACTGTAATGATTGTCTCTTGGAGACAGAGGGTCAGTTGTTTATAGTCAAGGATTAAGAAGTATGAAGCCAGATTTCCCCGGGGCCCAACTTGACAGAGCCCTTTTGTGAGAAAATAGTTGCTGATTTATAGAATAATGTATAAGCCTCACCATAAATCGAAAATAAAATCAGAATGTGTTTGGGTCTGTCAGCCATGTATCTATGCCCTAATTTTTCTTCCATTTCTTCCCAAGCAGCTGAGCTTACTTTCATTTTGGAAACCAAGGGTTTGTCTTGTGGATAATTTAAGAGCTGAAACTGAATTTTCACCCTTACTTCCATGGTTCTTCAACCTCTACTCTACATGCTGTCATTTAACTACCTATGTCTAGATTCTGCTTGGCCCATAGTTTTCATCTGAAGAATAGAAATATGGCACATAACCCCTTGCCTTTATTTTAGCACTTCTTATAGGTGTGTCCCCTTGCTCAAATACCATTGTTCTTTCTTCAGGAAACCTGAATAGTCTAGGAACGGAGGAAGCTGTAATGTTTTATTTTTTCCATA
Organism: Rattus rattus; assembly: GCF_011064425.1. NCBI lineage: Eukaryota > Metazoa > Chordata > Mammalia > Rodentia > Muridae > Rattus > Rattus rattus. The sequence goes on along the minus strand of NC_046154.1, from coordinate 143,954,580 downwards.
GTTCCACAAAATGTCTTCTAAATTATGAATGTAACCCAATGCATAGAAATATTCTCTCTTTACTTTTATCTGATGCTTCTTACCATGATACCCAATGCTTTACCAATGCAAGTTCTATGTATTCATAGTCCTTGTTCTGCCCCCAGCTCCCGCTTGGTCAGAATTAACCTGATTGGGATCATGAGGAACGGATATATGACAGACACAAGTAATATAAGGCTGGTGTTGGGCAAACCATGTGCTCTGAGATGCACCAGCAGTCATCTGAAAACTCAGTGCATTTTCAGTATCCAGTCTCTACAGGAGAGCTGTCTCAAGCTACAGTTAGTATATTTTGAATACATTGTACTAGTTTTAGTTAAACATTATCTGCTAACATCCATACTCAGACCACGGGAAGACCTTGCCATTTTCATGGGTCTAAGGCATTGGTATCTTAGACATGGCCATAATCATATTGGCAATAGATATTCACTCAGGACTTCATCACACAGAATTTGGAAAATCAGAGATTGACAACATTCAGAGGAGGTACAGAAGTCAGCTTCCAATAGGTACTGAGCTGAGTTTCTTTCTGGATTGATAAAATGCTTTTAGATCAGATAGTGTTATGTTTGGCCACTCTATAATAAATTGCATCATTTTAATTGGTGGTCATTAGGGTATATGTGTGTTTTCATTTCCTCATTTGTTTTGTTTTATGGATTCAGGGTCTTACTCTATATACTCCAGGCTAGCCTCGAGTGCTCAATCCTCCTATGTCAGCTTCCTGAGTCCTGATTTTATACACATCATGCCTGTAGCATTATGTTCTTTGCAACTTCAAAGAAACAAGGAATCTGAAAGGAGAATTTTTGTATTCTTCCTTTCCTTTTCTTTCCATATCATTGTACAATATTACTCTGCCTTATGTACAGAACTCTTTCTCTATAGGAACAGAATTTGAACAGCCCATAGTTCCTACTCTAAGAACCTAGAAGTGTATTTTTAGAAATGGTACTTTATTATGAAACAGAGTTAGAAATAAGGACGTAAAGGATAGTAACAGTGCCTGACTTTGATGGGCTAGCCCATCACAAGACCCTTTAGGGACTTTATGTATTAGATCTTCATTTATATTTGAGGGTTTGGTATATTTATCTTATATCTGTGCACCATGTGAGTGTCCATGGTACCCATGGAGGCCAAATGAGGATGTTAGATTTCCTGGAACTGGAGTTACAGATGCTTGTGAGCTCTTGTATAGGCTCAGGGAACTGAACCTAGTTCCTGGGGTTCAGTTCTAAGAGCAGCAAGAGCTCTTATCTACTCTAACATCTCTTCAGACCCTTGATATAATTTTGGTTAAGAAAAATTTCTTGATTCAAATAAAGATTGAAAACTATTATTTTATTACATAGAATCTTCTACATGGATTTTCAGAATGCTTAACTTAAAGCGTTTTAGATTACTGGTCTCTTGCTAAGAAATGAATATGCAAGAAGGAAGGTCACAATTTAAGACCTACTTAGGATTCAGAGAAAGTTCAAAGCTAGCCTGGGAAACTTTGCAAAACTGTCTCAAAATAAAAATTAAGGGTTGGGTATATACCTCATTGCAGAGTGCTTACCTAGCAATTTTATGTAGAAGTGCATAAACATTCTGATTATTTGAGGCCTTAATACTTAAGTAAATCTTGGTGAAGCAAAGACAGGCATGCACAGTCTCAGAAAGCTTGGTACTGGGAAACTAATTCCACGTGCCTGCACTGACAAATGGTAGTGTAAGAAGAAGCTTGAACTGGTTCATGGAAGACCTCGCGATTATCACAAACGGGGAATTCTATGTAGAAAGTTTCCATGATTTTAACAGCTTTTCCTTCATTGTGAGGTAAAGAGAATTTCATCTAGTCATGAGCCCCTGAAGAACAGTTCAGGTTGGTTTACTTCTTTAGCCATTAGTGTACATACATAATCCAAGGTCCAATTGTAAAAATACATTCTTAGTGAATAAAAGTTGATTCTTTCTTTTAAGCTTGTTTTGATTTTTCAGTTTTGCAGTGACAGAGTAATCTTCTCCAGGGTACAATATGGGTTTCTAAGTGATAGAATCTGTAAGAAGGACGTGTAGAGAACATCAGAGGCCGAAGTCTTCACTCTTTACAAGTGTGCTTCAACAACTATGATAGAGGGGAAGAAGCAATGTGCTGCTGTTCTTTGACTTTTCGAAATTAAGTGCTAAAATATGATCTGTGTGTATATACACGTGCACATTTTAAATAACTAGAAGAGATCCACTTGCCCCTCCTCCAAAAGAAAAGAGAGAAATGAACTTTCCAGACAGGAAGCTATTGAAGAGAGTCTTTAAAAATTACAAGAAAGCTTCCGAAGTCCAGCTTTACACAGCTTACAGTTTCTGCTGGGGATAAGGAGCTGTGTCGAAACAGGACTAGGTTTTCTTTAAGGGCCCCTGGAAATTTGATCGTCTTTTATTTTGTTTTTTTTGGGGGGGGCAGGCAAAAGGGTAGGAACGTGGAGCTGAGAGGAACAGTAAGCAAGGGTTCATTGTATGAAATTCACAAATAATTAATAAAAATATATAGGGTAGAGGAGGAAATAATGCATCAGGAAAATGTAAAAAAAAATAAAAACGAAAGATGAACAATGAAAACAAGCAGCAGAGGTCTTTGTGTTTTCCTATAATCTCTCAAGTTCTAGCTACTCTTTACTCGTCATGGTAGTTCATTTTCTGCGGAGCACCTCGATCTTGAATACTTGTGAAATTTTAGGACTCTATCTGTTTTTGTGGTCACCTCTTGTGAGGCGCAGACATCAGTAGTTCTTAAGTTTTTCGCTGTTTCATACAATAACTTAAAATCTCCAAACTTGATTTTTAAATGTTTCCTTCTGAAAGGTTTTACTTGCATTTTTTTCCATTGTGTTTTTGTTAAGTGTAATCTTTTCTTTTCTATCTTTCCTCCACCTCCTTTCAATATATTGAGAGATTAGCTCATCCTCAGCTCTAGCAGAATGCAAATATAGTTCACTGCTAATGTCACTCACTGTCCAAACCAGCCTGGGCATGGTCACTACTGGAACCTCCTGTCTAGAGGTCCAGTGTTCTTGCCTAGGTCTTTACCCACTCTTTCCTACCATTTGATATCTGTGCATCTCCCAGAGAAGACAGCTTCTGCCATGGCCCCTAATGAGTCTGGTTGTTCATCATCTTCTTTCTGGATGCATTTTTGCCCCAAACCATATGTCCTTCCTACCTAGGTATGGTCCCTGTATGTGGCATTTTGCATTTAGTATCCCTCCACACTTGACACTTTGTTTGAACATCTACCTGGCTCTCACCCTCTCTCTTCTCAGGAAGACTTCAGGGCCATGACTGCTCAGTAACATTGCTGAAATTGGGCTTCAGCGACCTGCCATACTGACATACTATTCCCATATTATGGTCTATTTTTTCTTTGCAGTTATCATTACTCTGTACTGCAGCAGCACTAAATAGTTTGCTTAATTTTATCTGCACCACCCCTAGTAGAATACAAGTTCCCAAAGATCCAGAATGACTTTTGTTCTCTAGTCACTGTGCAGGTTACACTGGGCTGCAGCAGAGCTGTGAACCAAAGCACGCTCAGATACTTATACCACTGATGCTTCTCTTTTATGCAAACTGCTTGTGTATAGCCATGTGTCCATTCTTGAACACTTGACATGAGCCCTACATTCCCTTACACCTCACATAATACTAACATGTTTGTCCTAGTTGGGGTCTATATTGCCGTGATAAAACACGGTGTCCAAAAGGAGGTGGGGAAGAAGGGGTTTCTTTGGCTTACACTGTCCCATCTTAGTTATCTTTGAAAGAAATCAGGACAGGAATTCAAATAGGGGGGAACCCAGGGCTAGTAGCTGGTACCAGAGGAGTCCATAGAGAAGTCCTGCTTACTGGCTTGCTTCTCATGGCTTGTTCAGCCTGCTTTCTTAAAGAACTCAGGAGTACTAGCCCAGGGATGGCATCACTCACAATGGGATGTGCCCTCCCTATCAATCACTAATTAAGAAAATGACTTACACCAGGAACTTATGGGAGCATTTTTTCAAGTGAGGTGCTCTCATTTTCAGATGACTATAGCTTGGGTCAAGTTGATATAATACTAGCCAGCACAGATGGTAAATAGTTGCATTTTATTCTTTCTAAAACAATGACAAAAAATGTCCACATGTATTCAAAGAGAATTTAGTTTTTGTTGTTTATTGTTTGGTGACCAAACCTATTAATGAAGGCCCACTACGTTTTGTTCTGCAGATCCATTCCACTGCTTGAATAATGATTGCTGGTGTTAACTTTGAATCATTCCCTGTGCTGAAACAGTGAGGCCTTCTCCTCGGCTGCCCAAACCATGTGTGCATTCACCTGCTGTCTTTGTTGTTGGGTACTGCCTGACATCCGTTCATTCACTGAGCTCCATGAACTGCCTCTGTTCTTGATTCCTGCCATTTGTGCTGAAATGATCAATTTCCTGGCTCCTAGAGTTAGTGTTTGGAGGAAAGCATGTTTGTCCCTTTTTAGGGCATGTTCCTAGTACAGATTTTAATGTTATCATATCTGTATCTCAATTGTTTTCAGTGTCAGTTTCCACCGTCTTTTCACTAATGAAATGTCAGGACCCCTGTGTGCACGGGCCAATCCTGCTCTTCCCTGTCAGTCTCCAGTGGCTGCCCTTCCTATTGTGTTAGGATTTCCCTCTGCAGGCCTCATTTGCAGATCTGCCCCTTGCAGCTATTGTGAAAACTCAAGGGAAAGACTCTTTTCTATTAGGAAAAATAAATAAACTTGAACATTGAGCCTGACCCGAGGGGAGCCAGCATGCAGTGCCTGTATCACGGGCAATGCACTGCTTCTCACTTGTCCATGGTCCAATAAACTGAGTTTTGATTTTTTTTGTTTGTCCCTAAAAAATCATGCTAGAGAACAGAGAGCACACTGTGCAAATAGCCCTTGATATCTGCCTCCCCTGCTTAGGAAGTGCCTTTCTTTCTGTTTTGTTAGAGCCCCATAGATATGAACCCAAGATTATCCCTCATACTGATGGCAGGCAGATTTATTTCAGGTGACCGAGTGATATTGTTTATTGGCATCTGAACATCCGCCCCTTTGCAATCACCAGAGCTCCCTTGCTGAGCCATACTAGTGCCAGAACTCCTTGAATTTTTTTGTTTCTGGTTTTCTTTCCAGCAAACTTATATAGCAGTAAGACTAGAACTCTGGGTGAAGTGAAATCACCAATTTTAATGAACAGCATACCACCTCACTGATGAACGCAATCTCCTATTGTGCGGGGATGATGCAGAATTAGGAATGCAACCAGGAGTTCAGGAGGGTCAAGTGTGTGAGTCAGCTTCCAATTGCTGTAAAAAATAGCAAGACAAATCAACTTAGGGGGTGGAAAGGTTTATTTTGATTCAGTTTCACAAGGTTCCAGTCTACTGTCATTTTGCTTGTTGAATTGAGCATCACGTTGACTCACAGTGGAAGCACATGTTGTTCCAGAGAATTGTATGGCCTTATGGTGGCTAGGAAACAAAGGGTTGGGTATTTCATAAAACCCTTTAACGTCATACCTCTGGTGACTTACTTCCTACCACGAAGTTCCAACCCTTAAAATGCCTTAAATCACCTCCTAACAGTACCACAGATTGAGAACAACTTCTTAAATTCCAAGCAGATCCAAGCTACAGAATTGGGGGCATGAAAACATACCGAAACAAAGCAGTAGGAAAGGCTTGATCCATATCGTGGCTTGAATCTGGAGTATACCCCATGGACTGGTGCTTTGAATGTTTGCTCTCAGCTACTGACTCTTTCTTGAAGGCATGGAGGCTTTCAGAGATGGGACCTGATGGGTGGCAATAGTTCACACTGGGACAGGTCTTTGAAGGGTATTTGAACTTACATTTAAAGGCATGAGTTTTGTGCTTTCAAATCTTCCACAGGAGAAAACTATATACCCTGTGCTCCTGCCAAAGGGAATTCCTTCATACCTAGCAGGGTTTAGCCTAGCAGGGTTTGGCTGGTCATTGGTCAGGGGGTAATTTGTGTCACATGCTGTCAAGTATGTTTGACACTTCCTGTTCTTCAATTCCACTGAGGAACTAGCTGCCCTGGATTTTCTGCAGTTTCTGGCAAGTCCTTCGAACAAAAAGACAGGCCCCCAGGAGCTTAGAGCCAGTGGGCTGCAAGACTCCCATGCTAAGTCTTCTTGGTGCACCAAACTTCTATAAATCCTTTACTCATGAAAATGCGGTCTTCACCCGTCTCTCACTGCATAGCTCAACCATTCTTGAAGTTGAGCAGTGAATTTGCAGCCAAATTTATAGGTTATAAATTTGTATGTGATTTAAGCAAGCTTCCTGGGACAAAGGCAGGGGACAGGACTGTGTTTTATAGAAAAGAAAGCTCACCGAGGTCTAAGCAAGTACTTAAAATAGGAACATCTGTGCGGATAGAATCTAGGTTTTATGGGCCATATCTGTTTCCAACTTGGCATCGTATCCCGGCAGGCTCATCCTGTGCTTGGCTTTTCCACTCTCTGACACTGTAAGTCATAGTTAAAGCTTCTGTTACTGACGGACGTCTGGAAGCTGTGGAAAAGAGTTTGGCATCTTGCATGAGGTTACATAGTTGTAGCAAAATGATGTATGACAAAAGATGTTTTTAAAAGGTCCAATTTCAGCTCTTTCCTTCCTCCTCTGAACTCAGAACTACAGCGTCAGTCCTCTTAAGCCTACACAGCCACTCTCTTCCTCTCTTCTTTGTCTCTGCTGATTTTCGAACTTTTTTTGAGATCTGGAATATGTCTGCCATATTTCTTTGTATGTTGTCACTATGAATTTATTTATATTTTACTTAAAATTTTAGGAGTAGTGACTTCTTCAGGGCCATTTAACTACCACCAATATGAAAAATAAATGATTTAGGTTAATAATTGCAATGTTGCCAACAAGTTAGTTAGAATTGAGCATAGCCTGTTTAATAAACATATAATACAAATCAAGAATTTCCATTCTTGATTATATATCCAAGAAAAATTTAGCAATATATCCATACAAAAACTTGTACACAACCTTATAAAAAACTATAACAGTATAAATCATAATAGCCATTGTTATAAACCAACTGCATAAGCATATGTATCTATCAACAGGTATCTGTTAAATATGTGCAACATGTAATATGATATATAACATACATATGTAAGAATATAAATACACATGTACATTATAAAACCATGAAAGTGCAATTATTTGATACATTTGCTACATTATCTGGCCAGCAGTATGCTGAGTGAAAGAAGCAAGTGACCAAGGACCAAGTGCTGGGAAGCCCATTTGCATTTATTGGTAGAAACAGATAAATCCAGGGAGCCTAGGTGTGATTTATGTTTGCCCTGCGCTAGAAGGATGGGAGTGTGGGATACAGCTGTCTATCGTTCAGGGAGGATTATTGCTTGTTGGGAATGCTGAAATTTTCTCTGGGATTAAATTGTAGTGATAGCTACACAATGTCAATTTAATGGCATTTTAATTACAACTCTGGAATTAACATAGATAGTTGCGCTATATATCTGTTAAAAGGCCAAGAAAATTACTGTTTGTTGTTATTTAAAATATAAATGAAAATAGCACTGGTGCTTTATTCAAGCAGATGCCCGGGTCTTTTGGGAAATAGAGGTAGTTTAGGAAAACCTCAGAGGGTCTACCCTATGTTGATTTTTTTAATTAATTGCCCAAACCAAACATGTGCATTTTAGTTAAAGTATAAAATTTAAATTAAAAGATAGATTAATACATCTCAGACATTGATGTAATTAAAATATTTCATTTGACTTTAATCAAGTTTTATTGGTTGCTTTTAATTAAAAGGCAAGATTATAGTATGAAATTGACATTTTTTTCCCCTAAAGAATCTGTGAGGAGAAAAATTCTATTTTATAGCTGTAATTGATGGATCTTTTTTTTCCCCTAGAGGAGCTGTCTGTGTTTGTATTTCAACATTGTGCTAATGTGTTTAGAGGGAATAAAGATGATTTGGTCATTTTCTTTCTGAAAAACACCTAAATGAGAGCTGTTTGCCCACTTGGCACTAGCAGTTAGAATTAAGTCATGTTTCCAGGTGTCTGCTTTTGCTGGAGCCTGGCCAGGACCCAGAACCCAGGGAGCGCGTATCGGGATGGGGGTGAATTACACTGTGATTAGCTTCCAGTCATTCTTCCAGTTCAGCTATTTTGCCACGGAACCAAAACACAATTTGGACTTTTGTTCTTATTTTGATCGTGGAGATTTGCAAGCTGATGCAGATGATGCTGGGTGAGCGTTGAGTACTCCTGAGTCCGGAAGAGGCTCTGCGGCACCATCGTGCAGATGTTGCTCCGTTGGTAGAGACGAAATGAAGCTCCTGGTAGATATTCGTAAGATCTGAAACCCAAAATGTATTAGAAGCCTTAGCTTCAGTACTGGAGTTAGTGGTGGACAAAGACTTAGATTCTATGCATTCTTCTAGAGGGGGGTTCTTAACTTTATTAGATAACCTCATTTTATATAAACAGGTTCAGAAGGTAAAAGTATATGGAATCGCTAGTGACCCTTGAAATTACAGTCACATAGAATTATTCCAAGAAAAATACAGATGCTTTTCCAAATCTCAGCAAAGCGGAAAAGCCAAACTGTGCTCACAAGGCTATTTGGGTTTTCAGAGTCTTGGAGCTGAGCTTAATGTAGCTCTGCCCAATTCCCCGGTGCAATTCTTTGGCTACTCCCCCACCCCTCCCCTGCCCTCCTCGCCTACAGAGTTTTCACAATGCACACCGACAGCTGTCATTATAGAGCAGGTCACTGCTCAGGTCTAATGTCTGCTTCACTGATCACATTTGTTTACGATTTGCATATTATCCAATGTGGCCTAATAATTGCTGCAGAGAGATTTCTGGGACATTTGCGCGAAATAATAAACTTCCTTCAGGCTCTTTAAATAAGTGTCAGAAGACACTCCACCATTAAGCAGTCCTATGCCCATTGAGAACTAAGGGAGGCCATTTCTGGGGTAACTCTGGAAGCTAAGCAGAGCTCCAGGCCCAGACTGAAGTATTCACTTTTTATTGTATCCCACACAAACTGTTCAAGCCCTCTTCCTGCAGGTAATTTACAGCATTAGAAGGTAATTCCTTCATTGCATAGGCTAGCTTGGATTCAACTTTATTTTTTTTCTTTAACCAAACATATATTGAGATAGAATTTAAAGTAACACATGTTTTAATATTGTCTCTGATGCTGCCAAATTGCTTAGTAAAGGCCTAGACTTTATTTCTTGATTATATTGGTGATGAGAGGTTAAAAGCCCACACTAAACATGGGGACCAATGAATGCAGAGTGAAATGTACCCTTGCTGTGACTGCTTCAAGGTTATTTGATCTGGGAAAATGCAGCGCTCTCTGCCAAGAATAAAGAAATAATTGGTCTTTATGCTGCGTCATACATATCACCTTTAAATGAATTCCCTTAGGAAGTTTTTCTTTGTTTTTCATTTTGTACTCAGGAGCACATGGTTAAAGAATATGGCAAAAGTGGAAATTGATCACTTGATGATGCATTACATCTATTAGTCAGGATTCCCTAGAGCAGTGGTTCTCGACCTTCATAATGCTGCAACCCTTTAATACAGGGTTTCAATCCGACCCATGACATTATTTTGTTGCTACTGCTTCAAACACTGTAATTTTGCTACTGTTATAAACTGTAATGTAGATATCTGATATGCAGAATATCTGATATGTGAAAAGGCTATTTGACCCCTAAAGTGGTCATGAACTACAGGTTGGGAACTCAAAATAACTTGAGGTATGTTTTATGAAAGTTTTTTGAGCACTTGGTCTGGTGACTGCACGTGTGACGCTAACAATAACTGTTAGATGACAACCTTTTATTCTTTCATGTTGTAGATTTCATAATTTTCAGTGAACCACAAATTTTATTAACTCTTTATTTGCAATTATTGTGCAACCACTCTGCATCCCAATTAGCACGTACATACATGTGCACATACACACTTGAGCTGTGGGGAATATGTGACTTAAGGGTACAGTAATTTTATCAGTATAGATGTCACTGAGCAATGGGACCTTTTTATTCCCCTTTTGTTTAGATCCTAAAAAGAAAAAAGAGAGAAAATTGCTCTCAGAGGTTTTCAATGTCGTGACTTTTCTCCTTAGTATCATTTACTGCTTGCTTACAACTTGCTTGGTACAGTGTGGCTCTCTGTTCATCCAGTGGTGATGTAAGCCTGGCTCTGTTTTTAGGTTGGGGATGGCGGGATGTTAGGCATGGACATTCTTCCTTTGTGGAGAAGTGGGCTATGAAGCCTTCCTTCTATTCTATTCCTTCTACTCTACTCATCAAGTCCTACACCAATTGTCCCATGCCCCCTTTCTGTTTCTGCAGGGTCTACAGTTGAGCTTATAGACAGGATCAGGACGTGCTAGTCATTACCATATTGCCTGGAGTGTAATTGCCTGAAATTTCTTACTGATTTTTCTTACAGCATTGTTCTCCCCCTTACACTTTAGCAACACTGTATTCCATAGAGGGAACATAGAATAAATGATACGGATTGGGGATCTAAATTCTGAAATTCTGCTAGACAAATTTTAAAGGGAAGGCAGAGAAAACATTATTCAGTGCACATCTATGGCTCTGGGCCAGTTCCTGGTTCCTGTGTACTGAGTGGCAGCTGTGATAGTCCCCAGTGAGCATAAGGTTAGGGTATGCAAAACCTTGGGAAGTTTCTCCTTCTCTTTGGGAAGGAGAAATATAACAGAGGGCTAGAAGGGGCAGGATAATTTTATTGAAGAGATCCATTTCCCCTGGAAGACATACAGAGGAACAGAAAAGAATATCATATGTCATATGAAACTGCAGCAGCATTTTTTGTAAATGTAGAAACAGTAATTTGTTATTCAAAGCAAGAGAAGGAGAGTGAAGAGTCCTGGATTACAACCATGGACATTCTTCTCTCTGTACCTGGTAACATGAAGAACTTTACTAAGCCTTCTACACTTCAGTTTCTCTGCATGAAAAGGAGTTCATACACACTTCTGCCTCGAGGGCTGCTTGGGGGACTAAACGAACCATTTACACATTTCTTCTACTTCACATTTCTTTTGTTATAGTTTAAAACTTTAAATATAATATGCATATTTGTTGTAAGGGTAATGTGTTAAACAAGGTCGTTTTTATACAAGTATATATTATGTGTTAGGAATATTCCCAACAATCTCCCATTAGTCACATTTTGTGTGGATCCCATCAGTGGATAGGCCTTCATGAGTTGCCAGGGGCCATCTAGGAGAGGCTAAATGCTAGCAGGTGATCTTCCTGAGATGGTTTCACCATGGACTGTAAATCATGATGAATGAACCCTTTTCAGGCAAGGCCAAAGGGGAATACATTTTAGGAAAGATTTGTGCTATTAATATGTCATATATACATATGTATGTACACACACAGTTATATATATATATGATGTTAGCTCACCTTTTTGGGCAGATTTCTGCAGATCAATGAAGATTTATTATCTTGTAGTGATGCTCTATAGACAAATAGATAATATCTTAATTCTTAATGGTGATCCTATAAGAATTCCCAAAATTATACTAGTGCTTATTAAGTCCTTTATAATAGGATTGGTGATAGGAAAACTTCAATTAGAATTCTGCAAGTCTTCAACTGTCAAGAGTTAATTGCTTCTGAGATAGAAAACAGGCATTCTCTACTTAGGGGCACATTCCTTAGACTGTAAAACAATTACATAAAAGTGTCATAAAAGGGAACTAACAATTTTACTGTGGGTGCAATGACACAAGATAAAACATTGGTTGGGTTTATCTATACAAAACTTTAATGCTAACTTAGTCCTAAGAATTATATAGTTTTAACTTGCAATGGACCTGTGGAGCTAGTGACAGACAATGAATGGCTAGTTAGATAACTAGTCTTAATGGAAACACATGTGAATGTCTCTGTTGAAAACTTCTTATTCAATTTATGATTTGAATTTGTGATTAAACTTTTAGTGAACTTTTGTAAAAAGAAAACAGGATGCTTGGAATAACCACGTGATCTATTCCCCTATAAAAAATACAAAAAACTAGGAAGGATTGTATCACATTACATTATAGCAGAGGGAAGAGCGAGATTAGGAGGGTAATGAGAGAGCAAGGTTAGGAGGAAGAAGAAGACAGTAGAGTAGAATAGCTTAGCAATTAAGAGCATAACTTAGAAACTCAGATAGCACATAGTCTGATAGGCTCTCCCCTTTTTCTTAGAAATAAAGATGAGAATCCGTTTTAAAAGAGCCTCCTCTTTTCCTTTTTCTGCAAGTCACTGGACTCGAGGACCTGTGGAGAAAAGAACACAGGATCTCTGCCCTTAATCTCCCACTGCTAGGGAACTGTACCTTCTGGCTTGAGAATAATTTAAAGTCAAATAGGTAAATTATATTATTATTAAAAGCAACCCTAATCTCTCACGGGACCAAGCCTTGGTCTGCTCTTTCCCTTGGCTACTTTCAAGAGAGAACCAGCGTTCTGGAGCTGAGTCAGGTTATGGATGTTGGCCAGTCCTCTAGGCAGTCCTTTCAGGGGACTGATGCAAGTAGTGTTCTGGCTCTTGGGCAGTGGTTTCCAAATCTATATGCTTTGCTTGGAAGCTGGGTTCATATGATTCAGACCCTTCCTCTGACCAAGTTTCCATCTTGCTTCGTACTGCAATGTTCTGTTGCTGTTTCTTTTCCTACAATCAAAAGATATTCCCCTGGGCAGGGTTTTCAAGACAGGCCTGCACACTGGCTCTAAGTTCCCCAACTGTGCTGTTTATGTATGATCTGCACCACCAACTTACTACCTCAACAGGGACCGTTCTGCATGACATCTAAATGTTGCTCCTGAATAGTGCTAAACAAAGTTTCTCTTCTCTCCTCTGCCACCAAGCCCATCTTTATTTCTCCTTTTTGTATTTTCCTCTTTGATGTGTTTCTTAAAGTAATGTGCCAATTCGCCAAGGCTAGCTATCATTTAAGCGTGGCTCCATTTGCTTGGGAGGTGGAGTGTTTTGTACTTGATACTCTGGGTGGACTCTGAATTATTCTTTTATGTTTTGATTTATAAAGTTTCCGTAGTTCCCTAACAGACCAGAGACTTTTGTCCACTACCACCTGTTCTCATGGCCATTATCCAGTTCATTTCAGAGTCCAGAAGACTTTTAGAATGCTTGTGTTTGTAGTCCTTAATGCAAAATTCTGAGGAAAATCTGATGCTCGATACATTTCTATTAGATATGTCCTGTAGGAGAAAGTGCATTTTTCTTTTATCTGAAGTTCAAGGCTGGGGCATCTGGGGTGGGTGACCGCATGAGCGGATGAATGATTGAGTGGTTGGCTGGATGGATACTGAGACATTCTCTCAGATTTACAGTAGAGAATTCAAGAAAATGCTTTTCTTCTTTAGTTCTGCCTAAACTTATTTCAGTAAATGAAATCACATTTTAACCACTTGTTTTGGCCTATAGCTAAATAGTCAGAACAACACAGTGTATTTTTATAGGATTTGAAGACGTGCTGAGGTTTTTGTGTGATTAAGTATGTATCCTTAGGCAGAAAATTAAATCAGTGGATTATAGAGGTATTAGAGCAATTTTCTCACATGTACATCCTTTTTTGGATAATTTTCAAGTATCTTTAATTTTTCTCCTTCACCACTTACCTCTTACAGAGAATCAATTATCAGTTTGTGATTCAACAAACTATTAATTATCACAATGCCAAGTGACAATTTGATACGTTAGGCTACCCAGTCGCCCATCTTGGTCTCCTCTGCACCATGTGTTTGTATAGTTTGTATGTGAATTAACAAGGGCTGATTCTGAGATGGTAAATAAGTTCCCATTGACAGCTACAGTTTGATTTATTTGCCATGCTTTCTTTCTTTTTTATTAAGTTATTTACTTTACCTCCTGGTCACAGCTTCTGCTCCTTCCTTTCCTCCCAGTACTTCCCTACCTCCGTCCTCAACCACCCCTCCTCACCTTCTCCTCAGAAAAGGAGGCCTTCCCATTGGCATATCAAGTTATAGTAAGACTAGGCACATCTTTGATTGAGGCTACAGAAGGCTTCCCAGCTAGGGGAAATGGATCCAAAGGGCAGGCAAAAGACACCCCTTGTTCCCACTTTAGGAGTCCTATATGAAGATCCAGCTACACAATTGTTACATATGTGCAGAGGGACTAGATCCCTCCCATGCAAGGTCTTTGGCTGGCAGTTCAGTCTCTGTCAGCCACTATGGGCCCAAGTTAGTTAATTCTGTAGATTTTATTATTTTCTCCTAGACTCTTCTGGTCTCTTCAATTCCCCCTCCCCCTTGCACAGGATTCCTCAAGCTCTACTTACTATTTGGCTGTGGGTCTCAGCTTCACTTTCTATCTGTTACTGGGTGAGGCCTTTCTGATGTAGTTATGTTAGGTTCTTATCTGCAAGTATAGCAGAGTCAGGGGTAGACTCCTTTTCATGGCATAGGTCTTAAACTGGGCCAGTCATTTGGTTGGTTGGCCCGTCTCTCAAATTCTGCTCCATCTTTTACCCTTGCACATCTTATAGACAGAAAACATGTCAGGTTTAAGGTTTTGTGGCTCATTGGTATCCCAGTCACTCCCTTGAAAATCTTGCCTGGTTAAAAGAGATGGCCCCTTCAGGCTCCATATCCTCCACTGAGTTTTTGTTGATTCATTTGAAGTTGAGTTTTTGTAGGGTGAGAGTAAGGATCTATTTGAATTCTTGTAATGCAACAATCTATTTTGAACAGCACCATTTATGCTGTCTTTTTTTCCATTATTTTTATTACTCCCAACCCTGTGGTTGAATTAGGGGAAAGCTGGAAGAAGCCGAGGGGGAGCGTAACGCTGTAGGAAGACCAGCAGTCTCAATTAATGTACCCTCTCCACTGAGATCTCTCAGACACTGAGCCACCAACCAGGCAGCATACACCAGCTTATATGAGGCCCCCAATACATATACAGCAGAGGACTGTTGGGTCTGGATTCAGTCAGAGAAGATGCACCTAACCCTCAAGAGACGAGGTCCCAGGGAGTAGGGAGGTCTGGTGAGGTAGGGGTGGAGGTTGAGGGGTGGGGACATTCTCTTGGAGACAGTGGAGGGGGTATGGGATGTGGAACAATCAGAGGGTGAACCAGGAGGGAGATAAAGTCTGGACTGTAAAAAAACTGAATAAATTAAAAAAATATATTGTCAAAAAAGGGAAAAAGGTTAAAAAGGAAAACCACCACCACACCACCACCACCACCAACAAAACAAAACAAAAAAAACCAATAAAAAACAAAAGCAAAAGAAAAACATGTATATTATTCAGTCTCTCTAGTGAACTTAGATGTGAAAATTCTCAATAAAATGCTTGCAAACTGAATCTAAAAACACATCAAAATGATTATCTACTTCAATCAAGTTGGCTTCCTCACAGAGACAAGGATTGTTTAAAAAAACTTAAATTAATAAATGAACTCATCATGTAAATATAAAACAAACAACATGCTTCATAATTCAATGAAGAAAATAGATTTTACAAAATCAAAAGGCTGCTATGAAAAAAATGTGTATTCATTAGTTTTGGGTTAGAATGTTCTGTAAATGTTTGTTAGATACATTTGATTTATGATGATATTTAACTTTAGAGTTTCTCTGTTTGGTTTTTGTCTGGATGACCTGTCTATTGGTGAGAGTAGAATATTAAACTTTCTCACTGTTACTATGTTGGGAGTCAACCTGTGATCTTAGAACAAATAGGATTTTTCTTATAAAGTTGGATGCCCCTGTGTTTGGTATATAAATGTTTAGAATTATAAAATTTTCTTGGTAGAATTTTCTTTAATGGATAAGCTCTTTTTTCCCTATATTTTCTGATTAATTTTGGCTTGGATGTTTTTTCATATTTTACAACAGAATATAAATATAATAGAATATGAAAGAAAGCTGTTTGTTTCTTTTTTCAATTTATTTATGGTACTTTTTCTGTTTTTCAAATCCAAGGTGATATTTATCATTTATGATGAAGTATGTTTCTTAGAGAGTTAGAGGTAACAAAAATGTGTCCTTGTTTATAATTCAATCCCTTAGTGTCTTGTTTATTGGGGGGAACTAAGAGAGTTAATACTAAGAATTATTATTGAATGCTTATTAATACATTTATGTTATTTTTTATCATTGTTTTCTTAGATTTAATTTGGTTATCCACTCTGAGATTACATATTATTTGTACCCTCTTGAGAATTGTTTAATCTTCTTTTCAAACTGAAATATTTATTCCAGTGTCTTCTAGAGAGCTGAGGGAACATAAAATTCCTTAAATCTGTTTTAATTATGGAAATATTTTCTTTCTTCATTGATAGTGATAGTTTTGTTTGGTATAGTAGTATAGTTTGGCACTTGGATACAGGTATTATTCTGAGAGGAATTCTGTTTTATATGGTATTTGATCTTTCTCTCTTGCCGCTTTCAGTATCCTTTCTTTGTTCTGCTCGTTTGTTGTTTCCATTATT
The DNA here is from genome assembly GCF_011064425.1 of Rattus rattus. Classification (NCBI taxonomy): domain Eukaryota; kingdom Metazoa; phylum Chordata; class Mammalia; order Rodentia; family Muridae; genus Rattus; species Rattus rattus. The sequence continues at coordinate 143,937,939 of NC_046154.1, read as the reverse complement.
ATGTAATATGGGAAGTTTCTTTTCTGCTCCTGTCTATTTGGTGTTCTGTATGATTTTGTACCTTAATAGGCACCTCTTTATTTAGATTTGTATACATTTTGTTAATATGTAGCTCTGGATGTGGCAAATAGTCCCCAAAATAGTTTTGGTTGAAAGGATAGTGGTTTCTCACTGTTAAGACCATAGGGTCACATTGGTCTGGATGCAAGGGATTAGGTCTGTATGTATACAACCTCTCAGAGATTTCTGCAAGGAGGAGTATGGGAAGCAGGGCAAGCAGGCAATGGGTCCATTCCTTCAGTCATTCCTCTGGGTATTGAGTAAGGAGGCTGTCACAGCTGTCTGGTGTTTGGCCTAGATAATCATAGTATGTGAGCTATGTTGCAGAACATGAGTCCAGGAAGGAGGGGTTAGCTCAGGAGCAGTTGTTTTGCAAATGAGAAGTGGTGTCTGAGGAATGAGTTGTTTATTATAGGTGAGCTTGGGGGAGCTGGGCAGTCCTTCCGGCATAGCAGAAAAGCATCTGGTGTTATAGTATTCAACAGATACGTATGGACAATGTGGGCCTGAGAACTTTGCTCAGTAACTGTCGAATGCATGAATGAATCGGATCCATTAGTCACTGTATCGCAACATTATAAATGTTTAATGGAGGAGGAAAGGGAGAGTGCTATTCCTGGACAAAACAGAAAGTGTACCAATTGCAACTCTTAGGAAAGGCTTTCCTTCCCACGAGGAAAATATCCAGTGACAAATTGCAATTTTCTTTCTCAGAACAAATTCTTTGAGATTATTTGGCTGTCTTCTTTTAACTTTCTAGCTTAACTTCTTTAACTTTTTTTTAAAAAAACATTACAAGTTTTTGTTTCAGTAAATGTCTAGAAAAGACTAAATGTGTGCATCATTACAAATTTTGTCAAAATAATTCTCAGGACATATCAGGCAAATGTAATTTTTAAATGGTGCTTATATTGAATTCTATAAAGCTTTCCATGCATTTGGTACATTTTGGGGGGCTATTAAAAAAAGAAAACCATGTTGGAAGCACAAAGTTAGAAATTTAACGAATAGACATGTTAATGTGGACAGACTTGGGATCTAAAAACCTTACCTGGATTCACAAATCAATGAGGTGATGGACGTTATAGTCCGATCACCATCATATCTGAAAAGGCTCTGTGGAAATCCACTAGTTACTAAACTAACTTCAAAATACACCTACCATCTCTGTACACACCTCATCTCAAAAGAGTTTGAGCAGAATTACTTGAACAATGACGCTTCCAGTAGACATGGACTCTTAACTAAAAATTGCAGTCCCAGTCATGGTATTCCTTCCTGTGTGTTATTGGTCAGGGAGGCTCCAGAGGTCCCCAAAACAACACAGGCTGTTACTATTGCCATTATTTATCCTTCGTAACCTTGAGGTGCAGACATTGGTGAAGATAACCCATCCTTGGTAACCACAAGGACCAGGTATTGTTGAAGATTTTGGCTTTATGTCATTGAAAAATGGATCTCAAACCCACTGGGAAAGTTCTTTCTTGATATCTGGCTTTCACAGTGCTGAAGATGCTGTGGGAAAAGAAACCAATGTAGTTTCATATGTAGTGCTGCAAACTACACACAGGAGAGACACACCTTCTAGTGCCACAGTAGCTGGGCTATTATGAATGTAACAACTTTCTGATTGGATATGAGGCTGGTTCCTTGGGGAAAAATATTATGTCTCTAATCCTGATGAAAAGCCTATAGCTGTGGAGGTCTTAGACCCCAGTTCAGAAGTTTCTACTGTCACCTTCTTAAATGGACATATCAAAGTTCCTTCTAAATATTTATGTTTATACCCATGGACTTGGACTGCTCTCAGCTTTATTCAGGAAAGTTTTATAACTTTTATTTGTTAGTTTTAGTTTCTTTTCTGGTAGGGGAAAGTGAATGAAGAAATGCAAAGCTGGCCAGAGTGTTGAGAAAAGGCAGTAGAATACTCATTGCTGAATAACGTATTTTTAGTGTTACCCTTTCCACAATGGCCCAGGAATCTGAAGTAGACAAAGAGACAGGAAGAACATTTATATGGAGGATGGAGAGTAATGCTGTGAAGTTCTGTCTTCTGGACCTGACATTGCTATTTAACTCATGAGCACACAGAAGCTGTGATTACCTACACAACATCTGCACGTGATGAGGATAAGCAGAATTCTAGCATATCTGTGAGAAGTAGCCTTTAGGCCCCACCCTTTAGGAGAATATATTGGCGTTGATTACTGCTGAGGATAGGAGAGTCAACTTTTTGAGTCTGTTTCAAGGAGCAGCTGTCCATTGCTCCCAATTTATTTTCTCCCAGCATCTCCTCTCTTCTTTCATACCATGTGTATGCTACATAATCCGACTGTATTTTCCAATTAAGCTATGACACAGTAGTCTTCCAGAGAGCTTCGACTCAGCTTTCTTTTGCATTAGCTCTCCTCCCCTCCACAACCTGTTTTTGCCCAAACACCTGTACCTCACACTGCCTAAATCTTCCCATCCCAGGCATTCAACCTCTTTAATTTCTATTTTATCTATAATCTAGTATCAATGATTATGTTATACCAAGAAAATGCAAGATCGCATTATTTCCTTGTAAAAATGACTTACAAAACCATACATACTAGATTGCTTTTATTTTTTTAAATTAAATTTTATTTGTAATTACTCTTCCCCACGTGTATTATTTTAGGATCCTACAGAATAACCCACGCAACCAATGTCCCAATACCAAAATTTCTTACAGCAAGTTATACATACAATTGTCCTAGGTAATAAGCAAAGTTTGTTCTTCAATGATTAAAGGAATACTTAAGTTTCCATAAATTTAACATAAAAAGCACACTTTAAGTTTATAGGGTTTAACATGTAAATTCAAAGACGACATGTCTTACAGGAATTACAAGCTTTTGATTTCTAAAAGGTGACTTAATTTTTAGGTTCAAAGTTACAGTCTTCAAAAGAAGTGTCCCACATTTTCTCTTCGAGCTTCAAACTCTCTACGCTCAACCATTCAACTGCTCCATGCCACACCAGACAAACCTGACATGAATGACCTATCCAAAGTGGTATCTTCTCCCCAGGAAGATTAAAAGGCAGTTTGTCATACTACACATTTCTGATGTCTACCACAATATCCATCAGAAAAAGCTTTGAAAAGATGGTTTCTTTCCTCACAGTAAGAAGTTAATTCTCTGTAAGACAAAGAACCACAAGACAAACACGTGCTCCTTTTAACTGAAGATGTTCAACTACTGAGAAGGTGTGCGCGCTCTCTTGGTGATAGAATAATCCACACGGAACCATCCAGCTCCATTCCATTTGCTCTTTCCATAACCTCCTTAGAGTCATCTGGCTTTCAAAATACCCAAAAGCAAATCCTCATGACCTCCCAGTTCGTTGATCATAAACCACATCAATGCGACTCAGAGGTCCATCTCGAGAAAACGCTTCATGAAGATCTCAGTTGTATACAACTGAGGCCAAATACTCCCAGGCAAGTGTTAGGATCTGGGTTCGCCCTGATGCTAGTGCCTTCTGCAGTTAGACATTGGAGAGTGACTCCGGCTCCTCCGCCGCCCATACTCTGCTGTACAGGACCTATTTCGAGATCGTCTTCTACGAAAGTGCGGTCTGGATTGAGGGTAGCGTCTATGAGAACGCCTCCTTGACTTTGACCTGGATTTTGATCTTGATTGAGAATGGGACTCAGAATGTATGGAAATCCTTGATGGACTATGAGATCCTCACCTGCTCTCTGATTTCACAGGAGCAGGAGTTCCTGTTGGAGATTTTGACTGAGAAGGAGACTCCCTGCTTTTGAAGTTGTTCTCTGCACCGCTCATGTTGGCCAGGTGCTACTGAGAACTAAATAAAAGATATGTCTCTCGGCTCCAGGGCCAGCGGCCTAGTCACCACAGTTTGGACTGTGGGGAGGAAGAAGGCGACGGCTACAATGGCCAGTGCGTTCCACTCCCACTAGCTCAAACATTCAGGTAAAATCTAGATTGCTTTTAGAAAAGTTAATATTTAACCTGAGTGAATAATACCTTCTTTGTAAGAATTAATATACTCTATTACTCTCATCTAGGTTTCTCTTCCAAAGTCAGTACTGTACATGTTATCTAACAAAGCAAGCTGTCTGTACTGAAATGTAATATTTCATACATTTTCTTGATAATATTCCTTTGCAGAAATAGACCAAATGATGCAAAAAGTTAAGTGGAAGCATTTCATGAGTATCTTAAAATATTAAAGTATATTCTTGACCTTCCATGACATAAAATAGAAACCAATTTTCCATTAAAGAGTATATCCATAAATTTATTTAAAAACAACTCAATTTAATCATTTATCTTAATCCTAACTCATGTAAACTTTTAACTCCTAGGTATATTTTCTAGTACTTACTTTATTGTGGATTCACCTGTGTCTGCAAAGCTGCTAATAAACCCAGACTTTAAATTTGTTCTATCAAAATTGGTGCAAAGTACAATATTTAGTTCTGTGAAATATTTAGCTCTTTGCAGGAAGTGTGTTTTAACATACTAATTACACTAATGCACATATGATATCTTAAAGCAGAGAACTATCAAATGAATACTGGGAATACAGTAGGTGAACCAAGGAATGCCCTCTGTAAGTCCTATAACAGGCAAAAGCTGTCCTATGGGCTTGAAGTCTTCCAACAGTGATTGAAGTTTCCTAATGGTTTGGAAAACACTGTATCTTTGTAAATCACGCCATCTTAAAATATTTATGCCAATTTCAGTGTGATAAACGCAGCAAGCTCTTCTCTTAGTGTTGCATGGCCTTCATTCCTATTCTTAGATCCCATGAATAAGGAATCTATAGTAAGGGCAAAGGGCACGTCACTGGCTACGCTGAAGCCACTAACTTCATCTCCCCCGTTGACACAATGATGGAATAGTGCTTATGTAAGCGAGCCTGCAGGCAGCCTGGATTCTTCCCCGGAACTCTGTATTTAGGTTTGTGGCCCAGATTTTCCTCAAGTTTAGGCTGCTATATATTTAGAGTAGAATACAAATGAGTTTCAGAATATAAATTGCCCAAAGTTGAACTGTACCAAAGTTCACGTATTTATCCTCATGTTTTATTTGATCTCTCCATATCATTTATCATCAGCTTGATTTTTATTACAGGCTTGATTACATTTTTCCAAGTCTTATTTCTTTTATATATTGATACATGCATATTTTATCAAGATGATTTTTGCCCTATGTGTAGGATACTTTAAAATGGAATATGCAGAGAACTCTAATACTGGTTTTCTGTCTCTTCTCTGGGGAGACATTTTCGATTGTAATTCTGTAGTGCCTTAGACTACTTGCTATGTATCTGTGTAAAAGCACACGATGCACTTCCCTTCTCTAATTGTAATATGCTACACAACACATATTAGAGACCGCACTGGATTCCCTAAAACTGGAAAAAGTGTATCATTAAGTTATTAATAATGGAATTTCTGTTGCAGGCACTTAGAACTATGACCATTCTTCTAAGGGCTGCCTTTATTATATCCTGGACATTTGAGTATGTTGCATTTCCATTTTAGTTCCGTTTTAGTAAGTTTTTTTATCTCCTTCTTAATTTCTACCTTCATTCAATTTTAATTCAGTGATTTATTGTTTTATAGCCATAATTTTGTGTACTTGCTGGTGTTGCTGTTTTCACATATAGCTTTATTCCCTTGTGATCAGGTAGGCTGTAGACACAAAACAAATCTTAACAAACACTGGAAAATTGATCGTATTGTTTATACAGTTAAAACTCTCACACAAAAATGGGCTGAATGTGTTTTAAAAGTGGAAGGAACCAGTAAAGTATCATTTTCATAGCAAATTGTAAGCTCATGTCAGGGAACCATGTGCTATTCTGAGCCTTGTTTTGGGCCCATGCCTTGTTTTGGGCATATTTTTCCCAAATCCTTACATGACTGTTATGAGGTGGTTTGGCATATTCTGATGCACACATTCATCACATTCTGTGGCTTGGTGAGTTGATGGAAAGTTATGTGAGTGTCTCCAAACATAGATATAATGACATTCTGCCCATTAGGTTTATTCTTCATATGTTTTGGAGATGTTATTTGATATGCACACAAAGGAAACATGCATTATTTCCTCTTTGTGACACTGCTATTGGCAATCGTCTCTGTCTGTGGGCATCATGGCTACCTTTGCTCTATTTTTATTCCTGTTTTTATGACATGCCCTTTGCAGGGAGTTCATAGTTTGGTAAGATTGTTGTCTTTAAGTATACATCTTTGTCTTATGTTTTTGGAGACATGGGCTCATGTAATTCCTTCTGGCTTCAAATTTACTATGTAGCTGATGATAAGCTTGAACCGACCCTCTAAGTTTTCCCAGTGTTCTTAAAAAGTACAAAGTCTGTTTTTACTTTTCGTTTTGCTGTTGTTTCTTTAATTGGTTTCTTAAAAGATGGAAAAGATAAGCAGAAGGAAGAGAAATTATATCTTTAATAGTGAGAAGTTTAATGTATTCGTTCACTGCAGAGGCCAGAAAACAACAAAGAGTAGATTGGGAATAGAAAGTTTTCTTCTGTTCATTTAACAAACAGCATAGAAATTTCCAATAATCAGACATATCTCTTACTGAACTTGGGCTCTGAAAAATATTACCATAATTTTCTTTCCTTCAAATAAATTCAGAAATTATTATCTCACAGGCCTTAGCAGAACACTTGTAAAACATGGTCATTCTCACTCATATGTTCAACTCCATCCTAGACCCGATTTTCTGCATGACGCCACCACTGTCTGCAATAAGTTATTGTCAGAAAGGTGACGATCATCATCCTCATGGTGATTTCCGTGTCTGTCTACTCTCTGGATGGTGAATCTCACTCACTCTCTGGGCATCTCCAGCTCCCCACATGCATTGAAAATGGTGGCATCTCTGAAGACATAGTGTGTGTGTCTATGTGCCCTTATATGTGAACAGCCTACACCAAAGCTCTTTTCTTTAGTTGCACCACACTTCGCCACAAATTTAGAAGGACTGTGGTTACTTTTTCTACTGATATGATTATCATCTTCTATTTTGACTGAAATCATGTTCTAAGCATAGATTTTGTTCACTAAGGGGGCAGATTATTATTGGACTACAGACCTATAAAATATACAAAAACATATGTAGGAAAAGTAGAGATTATGTGACCCGCAACCTTGTGTTACATGTATGTGTGTAACATACGTGACACAGTTCATAAGTTGCTGGGCACCTAGAGCTTCTTCAGCTTGCCTCCTTCATATTGCTTTGGATTCTTGCCTTGTATCATTGGATGATCCAGATTCCTTTTTAAAGTCAGTTCATATGATGATTAGCTAGGCCAGCCATCCTGTTTATTTTCTAAGTTTAGAAAATAATCAGCATTCTGTATACTTTTTACAATTTAATTAGTTGGCTAGTTGGCAGTTTTTCACAACTCCCCTTTTCAGATATATGATTTTACTGTAGGATATTTTCGAAGTACTTTCTGAGTGTATAATCAAAGATCATCTCGCTGACCCTCTTTCTCATCCTTGGCCTCCTCCACCTTTCTCCTCCTCCTATTCCTCCCCCTTCTCCCTCCCCTCTTTCCTCCTTATTTTCCTCTGGAAGTAATTTGCTATGTATGTCAATCTTTCCTCAAATCCACCATCCCTCTGCCTTGCCATCCCAACCCCAGGTCCTAAGATTGTAGACCTTGATAATCATTCTGAATCCCCGCAATGTTACAATCAAGTAGAGAGCCTTGCACAAATGAGGCAGCTATTCTGTGACTCAGCCACAATCTCAGGCCCTAACGCTACTTTTAGTTAGTGGAGAAAGGGAAATGGGCACTTAATTTAAGACTACCCTAGTTAAAAGCTGGAAGAGCTGCACTGAGGGTCTGCAAAACCTTGCTTGTTGAAATCAGGTGCACAACACTATTCACCCTGTGTTCCATACAATTGTGTGGAGAACCTAAAATATGCATTGACTTCATATCCTGGGCAACACTATGAAAATGATCAGTGATTGAATGCTGCTTCTTTGCAATATTCTGACAATCAGGCGTATAGTTTTACCTCAGGAGATCACAGAAGTTGACTCAAACTTTGGTGTTAACTGTCACAAACTCATAGCTAAGTAACCCCTCAGGAGGAGACAGTGAATGCAAGGATGAAGGCGGGGGCGGGGGGAGTAGCTGCTGTGTGAGAGTGCCTTTGCCACCTGACAATGAATTCTGAATTTTCAGCTCATTGCATATCATCTTAGCCTAACAAACCTTGAAGTAGAGCTTTATGCTTCACTGAAGTACACTGGACAATTCTGTTTTCCTGAACACTTAATTTGGATTACACTAAGTGCTGGTCTCCTGCCTAGGCTGATCATGATTTTTCAGGTTTCATAGATGTCATGTGGAACTTGGTACAAGCATCCAAGTGCTCTGGGCAGACAAGAATACATGTGCACTTAGCAGCCCGAGTCCCATCGTTTCTGGGATCAAACGATAGTGTTAAACAATGAAAATCTGTGCCATGAGCTTAAAATGGCCACAGCTGTTCTCTGTATTGATCATAGTCTCCAGCTGGATATGATTATTTTATTTCATAAACTATTCTTGGAATAAAAATTCAGCACAATTAGCAGCATTTTCCCTTGTCTAAACTGAGATCCAGCACACGTGGGCCCCTGTAATTGGGGCATATTAGCTGATCATTTTATTCATGTTTAATCAAATAATCACATTGTCTTAGTTCTCTGTTGTTAGAGCTCAAAGACTAGGCTGTTTATTAGAAAAAAAATTATAGTTTCTATTTCTGGGGACTGGGAAGTAGATGGTTCAGAGGCCATATCAAGCAAGGGCCTTCTCACTGGTAAGGGGTGCTTGCAGTCTTTAGGCACTATGTAATAGCAAAGGCAGGTGGATACTTATGAAATAGTGCTCCTTTAAGATTTAATCAATTGTAAATGACTTACTTAATCAATTCAAGACAATACAGAGGCCTATGCCTAGAGATGAACCAGTCCCACAGGTCTCTGTACCCAAATCACATTGGGGAGAGAGCTGGACTTTCAGCAATGCAGACAATCCAGAGAGATCAGAGGAGACTACTTCTGCTCACATCTTGGGCCCAAGAGGAACCTGACTAGTGCCCTCTGTGCCTTTTGGGTACAGGAACCTAGGAGCAGTCAGGGGCAGGACTCTTCCAGTTTCTGCCTATATCCAGAGCTGAAAGCCAGTGGTCAAGAGCACTGACACACCTGAGAGCAGAGGTAAGGCCAACTCTTCTGCTCCAGGGATTTGCATGGAGGCCTCAGGACACACAAAAGCGGGATAAGTCTGGGAAAAGCCCCTTCCAGTTTCTGCCTTTCTGCCTGAGCTGTACCCATCCCACAGCTCACTGTACCCAGATGAGGCTGAAAGAAAACAGGTTTACAGGAGTGCTGACACACAGGTTTACCTGAGGGTCAAGCCACTGTCAGAGACAGCAAGACAAGCTAACACCAGAGTCAACCTGATGGCAAGAGGCAACCACAGGAACCTAAGCAGCAGAAACCAAGACTGCATGGCATCATCAGAGACCAGTTCTCCCAACAAAGCAAATACTGGATATCCCAACACACTGGAAAAGCAAGATTCTGGTTTAAAATTACATCTCATGATACTGACAGAGGACTTTAAGAAGGACATTAATAATTCCCTTAAAGAAATACAGAACAACACAGGGGAACAAGTAGACACCCTTAAAGAGGAAACACAAAAATCCCTTAAAGAATTAGAGGAAAACATAATCAAACAGGTGAAGGATTGAAGAAAACCAACCAGGATCTAAAAACGGAAATATAAACAATACAGAAAACACAAAGGGAGATTGAAAACCTCGGAAAGTGATCAGGAGTCATAGACACAAACATCACCAACAGAATACAAGAGATAGAAGAGAGAATCTTAGGAACAGAAGATACCATAGAAAATAGTGACATAACTGTCAAAGAAAGTGTAAAACACAAAAATCTCCTAACACAAAACATCCAGAAAATCCAGGACACAATGAGAAAGTCAAACTAAGGATAATAAGTTTAGAAGACAGCAAAGACTCCCAGCCTAAAGGGTCAGTAAATATCAACAAAATTTTAGTGGAATACTTCCCTAATGTAAAGAAAGAGATGCCCATGAACATATAAGAAGCCTACAGAACTCCAAATAGATTGGACCAGAAAAGAAATTCCTCCTGTCACAAAATAGTCAAAACACCAAGTGCACAAAACAAAGAAAGAATATTAAAAGCAGTAAGGGAAAAAGTCAAGTAACATATAAAGGCAAACCTATCAGAATGACACCAGCCTTCTCACCAGAGACTATGAAAACCAGAAGATGCTGCGCAGATGTCATACAGACCCTAAGAGAATACAAATGCCAGCCCAGGCTACTGTATCCAGCAAAACTCTCAATTATCATAGATGAAGAAACCAAGATATTCCATGACAAAACCAAATTTACACAATATCTTTCCACAAATCCAGTCCTACAAAGGATAATAGATGGAAAACTCCAACACAAGGAGGGACACTACACAATATGGAAACAACAGTCACTATTCCTTAATATCTCTTAAAATCAATGGACTCAATTCTCCAATAAAAAGAAAATACACTCACAGACTGGATACTTAAAGAGGACCCAGCATTTTGCCGTATACAGGAAACACACCCCAGTGACAAAGACAGATACTATCTGAGAGTAAAAGGCTGGAAAACAATTTTCCAAGCAAATGGTCCCAAGAAACAAGCTGGAGTAGCCATTCTAATATTGAATAAAAACGACTTTCAACCAAAAGTTATAAAAAAAGATAAGCATGGACAATTCATACCCATCAAAGGAAAAATCCACCAAGATGAACTCTCAATCCTAAATATCTATGCCCCAAATGCAAGGGCACCTACATTCATAAAAGAAACCTACTAAAGCTCAAAGCACTCGTTGCAACTCATACAATGCACTCTCATGGAAACAGTAACTGAATAGACATAGAGAAACGAACAGAAGTTATGAACCAAATGTATTTAACAGGTATTTTTAGAACATTTCATCCTAAAACAAAAGGATACACCTTATTCTCAGCACCTAATGATACCTTCTCCAAAATTGGCCATATAATCGGCCACAAAACAGGCCTCAATATGTACAAGAAGATTCAATTAAACCCATGCATCCTATCAGATCAACATGGACTAAAGCTGGTCTTCAATAACAACAAAAATGACAGAAAGCTCACATATACATGGAAGTTGAACAACACTCTACTCAATGACAACTTGGTCAAGGAAGAAATAAAGAAAGAAATTAAAGACTTCTTAGAATTTAATGAAAATGAAGGCACAACATACCCAAACTTATGGGACACAATGAAAGCAGTGCTAAGCAGAAAACTCATAGCTCTGAGGGCCTGCAAAAAGAAAAAGGAGAGAGCATATATCAGCAGCTTGACAGCACACCTAAAAGTTCTAGAACAAAAGGAAGCAAATACACAGAAGAGGAGTAGAAGGCAGGAAATAATCAAACTCAGGGCTGAAATCAACCAAGTAGAAACAAAAAAGACTATACAAAGAATCGACAAAACCAGGAGCTGGTTCTTTGAGAAAATCAACAAGATAGATAAACCCTTAGCCAGACTGACCAGAGGGCAAAAGAGAGTGTATCCAAATTAACAAAATCAGAAATGAAAAGTGGGACATAACAACAGAATTTGAAGAAATTCATAAAATCATCAGATCCTACTAAAAAAGCCTATATCCAACAAAACTGGAAAATCTGGAGGAAATGGACAATTTCCTAGACAAATACCAGGTACCAAAGTTAAATCAGGATTAAATAAACCATCTAAGCAACCCCATAACTCCTCAAGAAATAGAAGCAGTTATTTAAAGTTTCTCAATGAAAAGGCCTAGGAATAGATGGGTTTAGTGTGGAATTCTATCAGACCTTCATAGAAGCCCTAATACAAATATTGTCCAAACTATTCCACAAAATAGAAACATATGGAACACTACCAAATTTCTTTTGTGAAGCCACAATATGTTTATATGTAAACCACACAAAGATCTGACAAAAAGAAGAACTTCATATGAATTATAAATATTGATGCAAAAATTCTCAATAAAATTCTTGCAAACCAAATCCAAGAACACATCAAACGATCATCCATCATGATCAAGTAGGCTTCATCCCAGTGATGCAGGGATGGTACAATATGCAGAAATCCATCAATGTAATCCACTATGTAAACAATCTCAAAAGAGAAAACCACATGATCATTTCATTAGATGCTGAGAAAGCATTTGACAAAATTCAATACCCCTTTACTTTAAGAGTTTTGGAAAGAACCGAAATTCAAAGCTCATACCTAAACATAGTAAAAGTAACAAACAGCAAACCAGTAGCCAACATCAAACTAAATGAGAGAAACTTGAAGCAATCCCATTAAAATCAGGGACTAGACAAGGCTGCTAACTCTCTCCCTACTTATTCACTATACTACTCGAAGTCCTAACCAGAGAAACGAGACAACAAAAGGAGGTCAAAGGTATACAAATTGGAAGGGAAGGAGTCAAAATATCACTATCTGCAGATGATATGATAGTATGCTTAAGTGACCTCAAAAGTTCTACCAGAGAACTACTAAGCCTGATTAACAACTTCAGCAAAGTGGCTGGGTATAAAATTAATTCAAACAAATCAGTAGCCTTCCTCTACTCAAAGGATAACCAGGCTGAGAAAGAAATTACACCCTTCACAATAGTCACAAATTATATAAAATACTTCAGTGTGACTCTAACCCAACAAGTGAAAGATCTGTATGACAAGTACTTCAAGTCTCTGAAGAAAGAAATTGAAGATCTCAAAATATGGAAAGAACTCCCATGCTCCTGGATTGGCAGGATTAATATAGTAAAAATGGCCATTTTGCCAAAATCAATCTACAGATTCAATGCAATCACCATCAAAATTCCAACTCAGTTCTTCATAGAGTAAGAAAGAGCAATTTGCAATTTCATTTGGAATAACAAAAAACCCAGGAGAGCTAAAACTATCCTCAACAAATATATGTATACATGTGGATTTGTGTGTGGTTGAGTACATGTATGTGCAGGTACAAAAAGAGGACAGGAAAGAGTGATAGATCTGCAGTTCAAGATTCAGGTGGTTGTTGGCTGTCCATTGTGGGTATCAGGATCTATGCAAGAACAGTAATTGCTCTGAAGTGCTGTTCCATCTCTACAGTAGGATGATATATCTTTTCTACTCACATGGGCAGTGTAAGTATAACCAGACCGGCAGAAATTAAGAACTTCTAAAAAGATGCTTGTGTCCCTCAATTGTACTATCCAGCCATGGAAACAATGGATCCTGGGTGGTTTACAGACCCATAAGTCACAGTTTAAAACCTTACTTTACTAACGAAAGGTGAGGATGGAGTGTAGATGTGGCCTTTGGCTTTGTTGACAGATTTCAGAGTGAAGTTTTGGCACACCTATGAGGATGGCATTGAGTGACAAGCACAATCACTCTTAGGAGCCTCACAAACAACAGGTCTATGTGCTAAAATCTCGGAAAGAGCGTCAATATTTTCTATGTTGCTCACAGGGTCACTGGCTGTCAGTCCTGATATCTAACCTTTGTCTCAGACAGTGCTTCTCACCTCTCCTTTAGCTGTGAAGAAGCTCATTGTTTCCTTGAGCTCCTTGAGCTGTAAAGAGGCTTCAATGTTTTCTCCAGTGTATATTACACTATATATTTGTTTTTATACAAGGAAAAAAATCTTCATTTTTTGTTATGAAACTTGTCAAATAATACACAAATACATATAAACAATGTATGTAATTAGTAATTAGTTATCAGCCATTATCTTTCTTAATTAGCATAAGATTAATATTACAATACAGGTTTTAATTTGCTAATCATCAATATAAATATTTTAAACATGCAAAATTTAAACCGTAATGTAAGAAGAACGGTGTGGAGCTTACATGGTGATCGGTGATCACAGAGATTGCCAAGTATTCTATCCAGGAAACGCGCATTGCGAGTTATGCTGTATGACAACCAACATGACTTCTTCAAATAAGACATTGGACAAAATAAAGGGGCGAGCTTGCGAGATAGCTCACTTTCCATTAAACCTGATGAGATGAGTCAGATCTTCAGAAACCAGTGGCTCTGGAAGGCGAGGACTGTCCCCTCTAAGTTGTCCTCGGACCTGAACATATACACATTGCACCCCCTCCATCTCTCTCTCCCTTCCTTCCCCATCTCTCATGCCGAATATACACATAAATAAGTCTACGTTAAAGCTATAAAAGTTATTTATAAAAAGATGAAAGATGACGATTCTCAGATGGTTCTTAAGTGTAAATAAACACAGACACTCTCTAGATCTCAACTGAAGCAATAGTTTAAGAAAGAGATCTGATGGTTTGCAAAAAGTTTACAAGTTATTGTATGAAACAACTGTTACTGCTTTTAGTATGGATTTCATAACACCATGGCTGTTTCCTCTAGACACAAACCAGGAGCCTTTTATTTTAAATTCAGTGGCATTGCCGGGTTCCTTTAAAATTTAATAGACATTGTTGGAGAAGAAAGGCAGATGATAGGCACATAAAGAAATAATGGGAACAAGTAGGGTCGCTACTCATTCTTACCTCTGATTTTTTTGAAAACATAATAATAAATTATGTATGATAGATTAATGGGAATATTATTAATAGCTTTAAATATTTAATTTTACAAAACCAATGACTTCTGGTTAAAAGGGACCACCCCCGCTTAGTGTACACATCTCTTTTATAGCTTATGAGTTGTTTCATCTGAGCATCTCAGGGAAACTTTATTATTTCTGGGCAATGGAGCTACATTTGTGCCTTAGTTGAAGGGAAACTGCCCCTCATTTGTTCCTGTTTGTCTACTGAGACTAGTTTCTAGTTTAGCATTTGCTAACAATCTGAATCTAGATAAAGTACACTAGTTCTCAGAATGAGTTTGTCTTTATGGAAAATGAAATGATCTGTCCCTCTAGGGGACAGTATCTTTATTCCTTGAAGAAGTGTCTGTCAAATTCTTACCTGAACATTCTATGTAGATACTTTTCAGGTTTGTTGTGTATTTCTGGCTTGTAGAGTTTTTTATTTTTGTTGTTGTTGTTGTTATTAATCTTTATATACAGCATAGCCTTTTGATATTCAATTCTTTTAGCCTCCAATGTATGACAGGTAAATGCAATATTACTTTTATTCTCCCTACTCTAAAAGAATAAAGACAATGAAATTTTATGAACTTTATCAAAATTAAGAATGCAAAATAACAATTTGTAGTCACTCTGTTAAAATAAACATTGTGTGTTATCATTAAAGCCTGTCTTAGACTGGAATAAAGCCAGGGATCTGATATTCTTTTGAGCACTGGAATTGATCATGCTAGTTCATGTTCTTATTCCGAGACCATTATTCCAAAGTCATCTTAAATCCTTTAGTGTATATTAGGAGATTTTATTTAACTTTTTTTTGGAAAAAATATTTAAATACATATTTTTTTTTTACCACAGAATTCCACCACAGCAAAAGAAAAAATATTTAAAAGAGAATATCTGAAAATTCTTTACATGTGTTGGGTACTTACTTATGTAAAGTTAATAAAAGTAATTTTAGTGAATATTTTCAAAGGTGTGTTACATGGCAGAGTGACTAGAATGAAGTGTGATATGTGTGTATGTGTGTGTGTGTGAGTGTGTGTGTGTGTGTGTGTGTGTATGTGTGTGATATTTCAAGTGACCTGCCCATAATTTCCAATATCTGTTATGTATACCTGCAATTAAGACACCACATAATCTCCAAACTAATTTATGGGATATCTCATGAACAACAGCCTTGAGGCTGCTATGGACCACACTGTCAAGTGCTTATAGAGTAAGACTATGAAAATCAGCAATATGCATTTGTGTCTTCACAGAATGCTTACGTAATCATCCTCAGGAGCCAGGCTGAGAGGAGAGGACATCAGCTTGAGGGAAGTGGATTTTCTACAATATTATAAGTTCAGGGAGACCTGCTTAGTGAGTATTCATGAAGATTCTTTCCAGGCAGAGACTCTCAACACCTCCCAGGCCTCAGGAAGAGAAATCATCTAGTACAACTCCAGCCAATGTTAATTTTCTCTTCCTCTGATACTTCCCTGAGCACCGCCAGCACTATCTAACACTAAGCAGACTTTTTAAAAAGTGAGTTTGAAAGCTCGAGGCAGGGCAAAGGAGAAAGCTCTGCATATCTTACCTAGCAAAGAAAGACGTGGCTGCAAGATTAAATCAAGTTCTGTGTTAGTGCATTCAATTTATTAGTTGGAAATGAGTCTCTTAGTTGAAATGCCCATAGAATTTTAAAGGAAGCAATTTGAGAATTCATGAGACTGACAACCTGTTTATCTAATAGCAATAAAAGAATTTATCCAGTTCCATTATGAGGATAATTATAGTTACTGAGTGCTACACTTTCTAGATAAAAATCTCCAATCCTAGTTGGATATTGTCGAGCATACTTTAATCCCTGCACTCATGAGGTAGAGGTAGGAAGATCTCTAAGAGTTCCAGGCTCACCTGGTCTATACAGTGTTTCAAGGCAACCAGGGCTATCAAGTAAAAACCAGTTTCAAATCAACCAACCAACCAGCCTTTCCTTGTTTGTAAAACATAAGATAAAATTATATTGATGTTCTCTAATGATGCAGTGAGCTAACAAATAGGATTTAGACTGATAATTTCCTACCAGAGCCTTTGAGCTTTGCTAATGCTTTGAATACAGCCTTCCATGACCTCACCCAGAATCACCCATGATTCAGGGACTGTGGCAAGCAGCCCAGAACCTGTAGTTCTTAATAGCTCTGAAATAAACAAAAATGCACTCCTAGCTGAGGAACATAGATTTGTATAAAAGTCTAGAATTAGAGATTTGATTCTTTTCTTCTATTATCACAAGAATTATATCTACATATTGATGCATATGATTTAAAAATATAATTAACAAATTGTTTCATTAAATTAGTCATCAAAAGTATTTGACCTCATAAGGACAGAAAAAATTGTTGAATTTTCAAGAACATTTCCACATTAAAACTTAATAACTGGTTTTATGGCCACAAAAGACATTCATAATTGATCAGTGGATTCAGGGACTAAGCCACTACCTAAAAGACTATACATGGACTGACCCTGGACTCTGACCTCATAGGTAGCAATGAATATCCTAGTAAGAGCACCAGTGGAAGGGGGAAGCCCTGGGTCCTGCTAAGACTGAACCCCAGTGAACTAGATTGTTGGGGAGGGCGGCAAGGGGGCAGGATGGGGGAGGAACACCGTAAAGAAAGGGAGGAGGGAGGGGGATGTTTGCCCGGAAACCGGGAAAGGGAATAACACTTGAAATGTATATAAGAAATACTCGAGAGTCCCGGACCAGCGGAGGATCCCTGCCTTCAGCAGCTCTCTGCTCCCAGGCCCCCCGGAGGGGAGTTCTGGCCCCCTGGTCGGGCGGGCACTCCTGAGGCAGCAGAGCGGAGGAGACCACCAACGCTGCCTACCTCTGCCCACATCCCTGGCCCAGGAGGATACTGTATACGGCCTCTGGGTTCCCGTAGAGGAAGGGCCCAGGAGCAGCAGATCCACTGCGTCTGAGACACCGCACCTGAAGGGACCGACCGGATAAACAGTTCTCTGCACCCAAATCCCGTGGGAGGGAGAGCTAAACCTTCAGAGAGGCGGACACGCCTGGGAAACCAGAAGAGACTGCACGCTGCACACAGTACTGACCCCAGAGGAAAACAAAAGCTATCTAGAACCCTGGTGCGGAACCTCCCGGAAGGCGGCAGATCTTCCTGGCTGCTGAGGCCGTGGAGAGCTCATAGGCAACACCCCGCGAGCAAACTTGAGCCTGGGGACCACAGGTAAGACAAACTTTTCTGGTACAAACGACTTGCCTGGTGAACTCAAGACACAGGCTCACAGGAACAGCTGAAGACCTGTAGAGAAGAAAAACTACGCGCCCGAAAGCAGAACACTCTGTCCCCAGAACTGGCTGAAAGAAAACAGGAAAACAGGTCTACAGCACTCCTGAAACACAGGCTTATAAGACAGTCTAGCCACTGTCAGAAATAGCAGAACAAAGTAACACTAGAGATAATCTGATGGCGAGAGGCAAGCGCAGGAACCCAAGCAACAGAAACCAAGACTACATGGCATCATCGGAGCCCAATTCTCCCACCAAAGCAAACACGGAATATCCAAACACACCAGAAAAGCAAGATCTAGTTTCAAAATCATATTTGATCATGATGTTGGAGGACTTCAAGAAAGACATGAAGAACTCCCTTAGAGAAACACAGGAAAACATAAATAAACAAGTAGAAGCCTACAGAGAGGAATCTAAAAATTCCTAAAAAAGAATTCAGGAAAATATAAATAAACAAGTAGAAGCCCATAGAGAGGAGTCACAAAAATCCCTAAAAGAATTCCAGGGAAACATAAATAAACAAGTAGAAGCCCATAGAGAGGAGTCACAAAAATCCCTGAAAGAATTCCAGGAAAACAATGTCAAACAGTTGAAGGAATTAAAAATGGAAATAGAAGCAATCAAGAAAGAACACATGGAAACAACCCTGGATATAGAAAACCAAAAGAAGAGACAAGGAGCTGTAGATACAAGCTTCACCAACAGAATACAAGAGATGGAAGAGAGAATCTCAGGAGCAGAAGATTCCAGAAATCATTGACTCAACTGTCAAAGATAATGTAAAAGCGGAAAAAAGCTACTGGTCCAAAACATACAGGAAATCCAGGACTCAATGAGAAGATCAAACCTAAGGATAATAGGTATAGAAAGAGTGAAGACTCCCAGCTCAAAGGACCAGTAAATATCTTCAACAAAATCATAGAAGAAAACTTCCTAACCTAAAAAGAGATACCCATAGGCATACAAGAAGCCTACAGAACTCCAAATAGATTGGACCAGAAAAGAAACACCTCCCGTCACATAATAGTCAAAACACCAAACGCACAAAATAAAGAAAGAATATTAAAAGCAGTAAGGGAAAAGGTCAAGTAACATATAAAGGCAGACCTATCAGAATCACACCAGACTTTTCGCCAGAAACTATGAAGGCCAGAAGATCCTGGACTGATGTCATACAGACCCTAAGAGAACACAAATGCCAGCCCAGGTTACTGTATCCTGCAAAACTCTCAATCAACATAGATGGAGAAACCAAGATATTCCATGACAAAACCAAATTTACACAATATCTTTCTACAAATCCAGCACTACAAAGGATAATAAATGGTAAAGCCCAACATAAAGAGGCAAGCTATACCCTAGAAGAAGCAAGAAACTAATCGTCTTGGCAACAAAACAAAGAGAAGAAAAGCACACAAACATAACCTCACATCCAAATATGAATACAACCGGAAGCAATAATCACTATTCCTTAATATCTCTCAACATCAATGGCCTCAACTCCCCAATAAAAAGACATAGATTAACAAACTGGATGCGCAACGAGGACCCTGCATTCTGCTGCCTACAGGAAACACACCTCAGAGACAAAGACAGACACTACCTCAGAGTGAAAGGCTGGAAAACGACTTTCCAAGCAAATGGTCAGAAGAAGCAAGCTGGAGTAGCCATTCTAATATCAGATAAAATCAATTTTCAACTAAAAGTCATCAAAAAAGATAAGGAAGGACACTTCCATATTCATCAAAGGAAAAATCCACCAAGATGAACTCTCAATCCTAAATATCTATGCCCCAAATACAAGGGCACCTACATACGTAAAAAGAAACCTTACTAAAGCTCAAAACACACATTGCACCTCACACAATAATAGTAGGAGATTTCAACACCCCACTCTCATCAATGGACAGATCATGGAAACAGAAATTAAACAGAGACGAGACAGACTAAGAGAACTCATGAGCCAAATGGACTTAACGGATATTTATAGAACGTTCTACCCTAAAAAGCAAAAGGATATATGCGTTCTTCTCAGCTCCTCATGGTACTTTCTCCAAAATTGACCATATAATTGGTCAAAAAACGGCCCTCAACAGGTACAGAAAGATAGAAATAATCCCATGCGTGCTATCGGACCACCATGGCCTAAAACTGGTCTTCAATAACAATAAGGGAAGAATGCCCACATATACGTGGAAATTGAACAATGCTCTACTCAATGATAACCTGGTCAAGGAAGAAATAAAGAAAGAAATTAAAGACTTTTTAGAATTTAATGAAAATGAAGATACAACATACCCAAACTTATGGGACACAATGAAAGCTGCGCTAAGAGGAAAACTCATAGCGCTGAGTGCCTGCAGAAGGAAACAGGAAAGAGCATATGTCAGCAGCTTGACAGCACACCTAAAAGCTCTAGAACAAAAAGAAGCAAATACACCCAGGAGGAGTAGAAGGCAGGAAATAATCAAACTCAGAGCCGAAATCAACCAAGTAGAAACAAAAAGGACCATAGAAAGAATCAACAGAACCAAAAGTTGGTTCTTTGAGAAAATCAACAAGATAGATAAACCCTTGGCCAGACTAACGAGAGGACACAGAGAGTGTGTCCAAATTAACAAAATCAGAAATGAAAAGGGAGACATAACTACAGATTCAGAGGAAATTAAAAAAATCATCAGATCTTACTATAAAAGCCTATATTCAACAAAACTTGACAATCTGCAGGAAATGGACAATTTCCTAGACAGATACCAGGTACCGAAGTTAAATCAGGAACAGATAAACCAGTTAAACAACCCCATAACTCCTAAGGAAATAGAAGAAGTCATTAAAGGTCTCCCAACCAAAAAGAGCCCAGGTCCAGACGGGTTTAGTGCAGAATTCTATCAGACCTTCATAGAAGACCTCGCACCAATATTATCCAAACTATTCCACAAAATTGAAACAGATGGAGCACTACCAATTCCTTCTATGAAGCCACAATTACTCTTATACCTAAACCACACAAAGACCCAACAAAGAAAGAGAACTTCAGACCAATTTCCCTTATGAATATCGATGCAAAAAATACTCAAAAAATTTGGCAAACCAATCCAAGAGCACATCAAAACAATCATCCACCATGATCAAGTAGGCTTCATCCCAGGCATGCAGGGATGGTTCAATATACGGAAAACCATCAACGTGATCCATTATATAAACAAACTGAAAGAACAAAACCACATGATCATTTCATTAGATGCTGAGAAAGCATTTGACAAAATTCAACACCCCTTCATGATAAAAGTCCTGGAAAGAATAGGAATTCAAGGCCCATACCTAAACATAGTAAAAGCCATATACAGCAAACCAGTTGCTAACATTAAACTAAATGGAGAGAAACTTGAAGCAATCCCACTAAAATCAGGGACTAGACAAGGCTGCCCACTCTCTCCCTACTTATTCAATATAGTTCTTGAAGTTCTAGCCAGAGCAATAAGACAACAAAAAGGAGGTCAAGGGGATACAGATCGAAAAGAAGAAGTCAAAATATCACTATTTGCAGATGATATGATAGTATATTTAAGTGATCCCAAAAGTGCCACCAGAGAACTACTAAAGCTGATAAACAACTTCAGCAAAGTGGCTGGGTATAAAATTAACTCAAATAAATCAGTAGCCTTGCTCTAACAAAAGAGAAACAGGCCGAGAAAGAATTTAGGGAAATGATACCCTTCATAATAGATCCAAATAATATAAAGTACCTGGGTGACTTTAACCAAGCAAGGAAAGATCTGTACAATAAGAACTTTAAGACTCTGAAGAAAGAAATTGAAGAAGATCTCAGAAGATGGAAAGATCTCCCATGCTCATGGATTGGCAGGATTATATAAAAATGGCCATTCTACCAAAAAAATGATCTACAGATTCAATGCAATCCCCATCAAAATACCAATCCAATTCTTCAAAGAGTTAGACAGAACAATTTGCAAATTCATCTGAATAACAAAAACCCAGGATAGCTAAAACTATCCTCAACAAAAGGACTTCAGGGGGAATCACTATCCCAGATCTCAAGCAGTATTACAGAGCAATAGTGATAAAAACTGCATGGTATTGGTACAGAGACAGACAGATAGACCAATGGAACAGAATTGAAGACCCAGAAATGAACCCACACACCTATGGGCACTTGATTTTTGACAAAGGAGCCAAAACCATCCAATGGAAAAAAGATAGCATTTTCAGCAAATGGTGCTGGTTCAACTGGAGGTCAACATGTAGAAGAATGCAGATCGATCCATGCTTATCACCCCTGTACAAAGCTTAAGTCCAAGTGGATCAAGGACCTCCACATCAAACCAGATACACTCAAACTAATAGAAGAAAACTAGGGAAGCATTTGGAACACATGGGCACTGGAAAAAAATTCCTGAACAAAACACCCATGGCTTATGCTCTAAGATCAAGAATCGACAAATGGGATCTCATAAAACTGCAAAGCTTCTGTAAGGCAAAGGACACTGTGGTTAGGACAAAACGGCAACCAACAGATTGGGAAAAGATCTTTACCAATCCTACAACAGATAGAGGGCTTATATCCAAAATATACAAAGAACTGAAGAAGTTAGACAGCAGGGAGGCAAATAACCCTATTAAAAAATGGGGTTCAGAGCTAAACAGAGAATTCACAGCTGAGGAATGCCGAATGGCTGAGAAACACCTAAAGAAATGTTCAACATCGTTAGTCATAAGGGAAATGCAAATCAAAACAACCCTGAGATTTCACCTCACACCAGTGAGAATGGCTAAGATCAAAAACTCAGGTGACAGCAAATGCTGGCGAGGATGTGGAGAAAGGGGAACACTCCTCCATTGTTGGTGGGGTTGCAGACTGCTGCAACCATTCTGGAAATCAGTCTGGAGGTTCCTCAGAAAATTGGACATTGAACTGCCTGAGGATCCAGCTATACCTCTCCTGGGCATATACCCAAAAGATGCCCCAACATATAAAAAGACACGTGCTCCACTATGTTCATCGCAGCCTTATTTATAATAGCCAGAAGCTGGAAAGAACCCAGATGCCCTTCAACAGAGGAATGGATACAGAAAATGTGGTACATCTACACAATGGAATATTACTCAGCTATCAAAAACAATGACTTTGTGAAATTCAGAGGCAAATGGTTGAACTGGAAACTATCATCCTGAGTGAGCTAACCCAATCACAGAAAGACATACATGGTATGTACTCATTGATAAGTGGCTATTAGCCCAAATGCTTGAATTACCCTAGATGCCTAGAACAAATGAAACTCAAGACGGATGATCAAAATGTGAATGCAGATCGCTCATGAGAGACACAGCCAGAATACAGCAAATACAGAGGCGTATGCCAGCAGGAAACCACTGAACTGAGAACAGGACCCCTGTTGAACAATCAGAGAAAGAACTGGAAGAGCTTGAAGGAGCTCGAGACCCCATATGTACAGCAATGCCAACCAACCAGAGTTTAGGGACTAAGCCACTACCCAAAGACTATACATGGACTGACCCTGGACTCTGACCTCGAGGGTTGCAAATGAATATCCTAGTAAGAGCACCAGTGGAAGGAAGCCCTGGGTCCTGCTAAGACTGAACCCCTAGTGAACTAGACTGTTGGGGAGAGGCAGCAATGGGGGAGGGGGGGAGGGAACACCATAAGGAAGGGAGGGGGGGGGATGTTTGTCTGAAACCGGAAAAAGGAATAATATTCAAATGTATATAAGAAATATTCAAGTTAATAAAAAAAAAGAGAATGATTTTGTAACAGTCAAAAACATAGACAGTATTGTACCAGCTACATTGATTGGTACAAGAAACGTACAAAGATAGTAGATAATCAGACAGAGTGATAAAATAAAACAGTAGGTATACCCTAGTCTGAGGATAAAATTTAGATGTAATATGTACCCTTTTTTGAGTCGGATTGTCTGAAGAGTTCACGCAGATGAGGACCCAAGATGCAGAAGTGTTGGACATAATAAGGCATTGACTGTCATCAAGTCAAACCCTTGCCTAGCTTGAGACTTCCTTCCATTTTGAGGATATTTATTATTACTAATTAATTATTATTATTATTACTACTAAGCTACAGAAAATGAAAATAACTACAATGCATGTTGTAATGATCAAACTAGGTAAGAGCATTACTTCCGACAGAAGCCCAGGCAGTAGCATGAATGCTGAGCAGAATTTAAGAATACCTTCAGTCACTAACTTCTATCACCATGTAATTTCATCAGAACTGAAGAGATGAAGGGTCATCACAGGATGATAGAAAGTCCTCACAGACAGATTGGCATGATCCTGACTCCAGTTCTGGTAGCAGATGTTAGCAGGATGTCTGACAGCTTAACACATCTCTGAAATATGAAGAATTAACAAAAACTTTAGAGAAAGATAGAAGTATCCATGCTTTGGTTAGTACTGGAAATTTGTTGCAGGAATTTACTACTCTGGGAAGAAGCAAACTAGCACTCTGGGTTCACAGAACTGGATAGATGGGTGCTGAAATTTATATATTATCTATTTTCAATAAATGGTATGTTGCCTGTATTTGAGCTATAATATTGAAATGTAAAAAAACAAAACAAAAACAAACAAATAAAAAGATCAAACATCTCTGCTCATTCAGGCCAGTAGTAAAATAGACAATAAGCTTCATTTGGTGTTGAAGCTGAAGTCTGCTTAACTGAAGTAGACTTCCCAACAGTCACCATCCTCTTGAGTTCTGAATTCTGGGCTGACTCCCCACTCTTCTTTGGCTTGCTTTCTGATTCTCATGACTACTTGAAGGCCGTATATATCTGTCTGCTATTTTTCTGAGAAACACCTGGTAGTTGCAAGAAAAAAAATTCTCACAGCCGTAGATATCCAAGAGACACACTCTTCTATTTAACTCCTATGCATTCATTAGATGATTAGTGTTCTTTTTTGAAAAAAAATGTTTCATAAACATAATCAAACTCATGATAGAATGGCTATCAAAGATCACTAAAACTTAGGACAACAGCAAGTTTTCATTAAATCAAATTCAATTAATTAGTAAAAAATTAATGCAATTTTTACAAGCAACAAACAGCAAAGTCAGCCTTTCTTTGGCTTGTGTTGGTGTTTTTATGTAAGCAGGGGGAATGCTTTCCATCTTCACAAATTGCATTTACTCAAGGTTCTGTCACTTCACATTTTGGTGTGTATCTGTTTTGATGTCTTTATTTGGTGTTTACTGTTTCTTCATTCTAACATTTATGGGAATTTCTTAGATTATTTTGTAATATGATAAAAGCAGTTCAAAACAAAACCCTAAATCTAATATTTTTAGTTAGACTGTCAAATAATGGATTCTAATATGACATTTTCTCACATGTTCGGTTTTGTTCATGGCCACCCATTTTTCTCCTTTCCCCCCATTTACTATTGAACTTATGTACTCATATCTATTCAAAACCATGAGGATATTTTTCTTACTTCCTAAGGACCACAGTTCCACTGAGCTATGTAGATAGTTCCTGGTTTCCTTCAACAGGATTTGTTCTCACAATGTTGCACAGGCTGGCCCTATGCTTTCTGTTTTTTTTGCCCCTACCTCTCAAATGTTATAGACGTGTACAGTAATACCCCTAAATTTTTCATCATTTACAAAAATTAAGTAAAAGTAAATTTATGTACCATGTGATTGATAGAAGGTAGAGCTAATAGTCAAAGTTAAAAGACATTAAGTAATTTTAAATGCGATTTTCGTCACAAAAATACAGGAATCACGTGGTCAGAGTATTTTTAAAATGTTTTCTATGAAATTAGCATTCACAGGGAAAGAGAAGCCTTATTTATTGTTGGTGGGAATGCAAACTGGTATAACCAGCATAGAAATAAGTGTATAAGTTCCTGAAAAACTAGCGTAGATCCAGACATACTACTCTTGAGTAGGTACCCTAGGACTCTGTATCTTACTCTATAGTGTTCATCCATAGTCATTGCTGCTCTTCTCGTAGTAGCTAATGAACAGAAGCAGCCTAGACATCAATCAGTTGATTAAGATGATTTATGGATACTAGAAATACGATCTAGTTAAACTATAGACTATAATTACACTATTAAGAAAAATGAAATTATGAAAATTTCAGATGATGGTAGAAGGAATCATTATGAGCAAGATAAGCCAGGCCCAGGATAACAAATGCCAAATGTTTGTGTCATCCCCAAATAAATGTTTAATTTCAAACACTATGGGGGGAGAAGATTACGTTCAAGTGCAATGAGATTAACCACAGGTGAAAAAAGGGTTAAAAGTAATAATGGAACAAAAAGGGTTAAACATTTGAGAGAGAGAAGTGGAGAGTAGGCATAGGGTAGATGAGTACAGGGAGAGATAAATAAAACAGGGCTTTTCAAAAAACACAAGAAAAATGACTACTATAGAAGTACGTGTGTGTGTGTGTGTGTGTGTGTGTGTGTGTTGTATGTCTGTTGTGTTACAATGAAACTACCCTATAACTGGGAAATAATTATTTCCCCTACCTGACAACAGAAGTTAACAAATAAGAATCCTGAAATGGATTACTTCTTTTGGAGTCATTTGACAATTACAGCGTGTTTTGAAGACACCACTTATTGAGTCATGTGACATGGTGAAATGAAGCTGGTACTGACACGGAGGCTTCATCCCAACTGGCTGTCTTCCACAGTGCTGGCAGGTATCTATGCAAGCTACTGGAAGGACAAATAATCCTCAGTCATACCTAGCTGTGAAGCTCACAGTCTGGCAAGACATGCCATTTGTGCAATAGTAGTACAAATTTCATGGGAGTAACCAGCCATGTTCTCATTAGATTTAAGTCCCACTCCACAAGATAAAACCCAAACTTGGCTAAGAACCTGTGGCTAGACAGATCATGAATCCTAGGGGAGGGCCTACCTCTCATGTTTCTGAATTGACATGTTATTAAACTTACTTCTAATGAGTTATTATACATGTAGATTGAGAAGCTTCTATTTTCAGTAGATGTCAATTAGCACAGTGACTCACACCTTGCCAGTGTGTAGAGAAGAAGACAGAGAACAATGTTTAGCTGTAAGGAGGACATTTACACCGTACCTCCCCATCTAAGGCTCAGGAGTCAGAAGTGGAGATGACTACAAGGAAGCATTATTTTCTGGACATAGCAGGGCAACTACACATATGAACTGGCAATGGCTGCAGCCATATGAAGTAAACGTGTGTGAGCCTAACCTATACCAAATCCTGGCATGAGGATGGGAACCAGGAGCTCAATCTCACCCCTAGACATGAAGCTTTTGGCAATCATTAGCTGCTGGAAAAGAAGCTTGTGGTAAGTTGACCACACTCCAGCCAAAGGCTATACATCCAAAAATATTTGGATAACACACATTGATCTCAAATATTTTAAAGGTAAAAAGGGGACCACTTTGGGAAAGTACAAAATGGAGGTGGATTTGGGAGGAGGAGCTGAGGGAGG
Organism: Rattus rattus; assembly: GCF_011064425.1. Taxonomy (NCBI): domain Eukaryota; kingdom Metazoa; phylum Chordata; class Mammalia; order Rodentia; family Muridae; genus Rattus; species Rattus rattus. Next base: position 143,910,347 of record NC_046154.1, on the reverse strand, counting down.
GATGAATTTGATGCAAATTTGTTGTACAAAACTCTCAAAAAAATTAATAAAACAAATGAACACCTTACTTCAAAATAAAATAATGCTCAGTAGCTAATTAGACTTTTCTAGGAGATTTTATTTCCCCTTTAATATTATATTTTCATAAAACTGAAAAATACTGGCTGCTAATAAACTCAGCAATCATTGTAAAATGGAAACAATGAAGTTTAATTTACTTAAAACATCAGCAGTGAATATTTTTTACCCTGTGTTTATACTTATCGACACAGAATGAAAGAAACATGGACAAACAAGAATATCCAACCTTTTGTGTTTGGCTTTTGCATTTTGCCTCTGATTTGAAATTAATTTTGTATTGTTTTTGATGAGAACTATTAGCTTCCTTTTTCTTCAAATTTGTGGGATGATTAATTTTGTCTATTCCTTATTTGGTGAGTCATGCACACTGTTTACCTCTTCTTTTGTGGAGGATCTGATGGTGTGAATATATTTCCCAAAAGAACTTAAGTTCTAAATTCAATCACCAAATTTATAAATCCATGCAATTTGAAGTAGACCTTTGAGGAATAAGGTTGAGGTAAGGACAGAGAAGGAGGTCTCACAGTGGGATTAATGACTACATATACATATACATATACATATACATATACATATACATATACATATACATATACATATACATATACATATACATATACATATACATATACATATACATATACATATACATATACATATACATATACATATACATATACATATACATATACATACATACTTTTCCTCACTCTTTTTTTTTAATTTTTTTTCTCTGATTCCTTCAACGGGGGTCCTATTCTCAGTTCAGTGGTTTGCTGCTGGCATTCGCCTCTGTATTTGCTATATTCTGGCTGTGTCTCTCAGGAGCGATCTACATCCAGCTCCTGTCGGCCTGCACTTCTTTGCTTCATCCATCTTGTCTAATTGGGTGGCTGTATATGTATGGGCCACATGTGGGGCAGGCTCTGAATGGGTGTTCCTTCAGTCTCTGTTTTAATCTTTGCCTCTCTCTTCCCTGCCAAGGGTATTCTTGTTCCCCTTTTAAAGAAGGAGTGAAGCATTCACATTTTGATCATCCGTCGTGAGTTTCATTTGTTCTAGGCATCTAGGGTAATTCAAGCATTTGGGCTAATAGCCACTTATCAATGAGTGCATACCATGTGTGTCTTTCTGTGATTAGGTTAGCTCACTCAGGATGATATTTTCCAGTTTCAACCATACTTTTTCTCACTCTTAACAGTGATAGTTTGTAATGCTAAACTTACATAAACTGCTCAATTAAAATCCAGATTTAGAATACAGACTACCCCACTCAAAAAAACCCAAAAACTAAAACAAGCATCAAATAGTAAAGAATAACAAATATAAAAGCTACTTCGCTAACCATTATCAATACTTACTTTGTCAGTGTGCTAGAATCATTGACTAAAGGGAGTGACAGGCCGGAGGCAGGGGACGGGGAAGCCTTGGTCAGTAGTATGCTTGCTGTGTAAGTGTAAAGCCGTGATTTTGATCCCCACAATACACACGAAAACTTTGGAAAGGAAGTATATATTTGTGATCTGTCACTAAAGAGAAAGAAACCTAAAGATTCCTGTGATCATTGGTCAGCCAGCCAAGCTTACTGGTCAACTGGCCCTAGGGCAATTAAGGACACTATCTCAACAATAGGATGTAGGTCAGGTAGTGGTGACACACAACGTTAATCCCAGCAGAAGCAGATGTGTCTCTGAATTCAAGCTAGCCTGGCATAAAAAGTGAGTTCCAGGATAACTAGGGCTATACAGAGAAAAAAAACCAAAGAAACAAATAAAATATCAACACAACAGCAACAAAACAAAAAGTGGGATGAGGGCTTGCAGGGATGGCTTAGCAACTAAAAGGGTGCACTAGTCCTACCAAAACCAATGTTCAGTTTAGAACACCCACTTGAGATGCTCATGACCGCACATGTAACACCAGCTTCAGGAAGTCCTGTGCCCTTTTCTGGCCTCTCTGGCCATCTGCCCCTGCCACACATTCCTCACTGTGTGGACACATACCTACTTAATTCCAGCCAACCATACAGGCACCCAGACCAGCACCCCTCTCCACACTGAGTCTCACACAAATGAAAACCAAGGAAGAGACGATCAGAATAGATAAAAGGAAATTCCCAACTTAGTGTTACTAATAAGACGAACACTCCTAAATGGATGCAGGATGCTATACTATGAGAAGAGTAATCAAAGGTTTGTTGAAGTGGTAAGTTATTATATGATTAAGGGGCTGATTACCCAGAAGACAAAATATCCTTAAGGTGCATGTACAAAGTAGATCATATAAAAATCTGTGAGAGAAATCTCAAGAGAACAATAAGTAGAAACTGATAAAATGACTGTTGTCTTTGGCAGCTCATCCTTACCACATCAAAATCTCTAGTGCAGAGAATATGTGCAGATTGGAACTAAGCAGTAGCACCAGTCACAGGGGCAGACCGGTTTCAGCCAGCAGAGCCTTAGCACATATGGTGTATTCTCTAATACTGATTACATTCTGGACCGCACAGCACATCTTAATAAAAATGAAGTACTTAAGCCATGCTAAGAGTACTTTCAGACCCCAAGAAAATTAAATAAAAATCAGTAGCAGAAAGATAGCCAGAAGATTAGAAAAATTTGGAGGCTAGTCACCTCAATACAAAAAATGGGCCAGAGTAAGAGGTCATGGGGAAATTTTAAGACATTTTGAATTAAATGGAAATGAAAATACTACTTGTTAAATCCTTGGTATTAAGATAATAATGCTTACAAGGAAACTTAAATGAATCAATTTATGTACTAGAGGTCAAGAGAAATATATAAATTCAGTATCAAATTCCTAGCTTAAGAAACCAGAATAAGAAGAATCAACTAATTCCAAAATAAAGATATATGAAAAATCATAAAATTCTAGTAGAAATCTATTAAATTGAAAACCAGAAATCAATAGAGAAAAAACAAATAAATTAACAAATTATTGTTTGAAAAGATCTAAATATTAATGATCTATAATTACTATAGAAAAATGGAAAAACATTAAAATTAAAGAAAATCTTTGCCAGTTAAAGTTATGTAGGCTGTAATAGAAATCTTTCAAACTGACGTCCAAAAGATTATTTAACTTTGGAAACAAAGAGGTTTAAATAGATACTTCTTCAAAATTTATGAAACAATGAACCATAAATAGGTAAAAATTGCTAAAATCATTAGTCCCCTCTGAAATGAAAGAAACTGCATGAAGACACTGCTTGCATTCACTATAATAACCATAACAACAACAACAACCACCACCACAACAACAATAACAACAAAATTAACAAATAATCAGACATATATATGTATATATATACATATATATATAAGTCAACCTGGAGTGGATAAATTGAGGGTTTTTTATTTTGCTGGAGGAAATATGCAAAATGATGTAGCCACTTTGGAAAATGGCAGTTCTTTAATGATCACCTCTAAGTTCCTTCTGTATTGAGGAATGCTACTATTATGATAAACAAAAATATATCTTATCATGACCCAGAACAAATTGCACCTGCACTACTGTAAAATGTTTTATAGGAGCAGTATGTGTAAGAGTCATGAAAGGTAAATTATTCGAATGAATATTCAATGGCGAATGGAATAAAAATTACAGTATGTCCATATATCGGAATGAAGGCAATTTTACTACCATGAATCTTGACAACATTAGGCCAAATGAAGGAATTAAAGTTCTGTATGAAATGTGCAGAAACCATGGTTCGTATATTTGAAATGTGCAGAAATGGTTGCTCCATGAAGAAATGAATAGATTTAAAGTCTTTAAAGACAAAAGGTAGGAATGATGAGAGTTACTGCTAATTGGCTAATAGTTCAAACTTAATGAGATCTGATCTCATCACCCATGTGAATGTTCTACACATCACCAAAATGAAGGCTTCAAAAAATAAACTTAATTCACTTTTGTGAATTCTATTGCAACAAAGCAAAATTTAAAATTACATGTATGGAGGATACAGTATGTTTCCATTTCTCTGTATTTCCTTTGCAAAATTGTCAGCTCATTCAAGATTTTCTAACTCAACACTGAAGAATGACATGTCACCTTTGTTATATCTTAAAACAAACTCCAGTCACTCAACTCTTTATGACACTATCACCCAACAAGAGCAGCATGAAGTGATTGAAGCTTTTTTTGTGAGTGACCTGATATTTACAGTCTACACTGTGTTTTAAATGTAAGACACTGAAACTGTTGAGTTGTGTCAGAGGAAAAAAGAAGCTCCAGGGACCCCTATGGGGTATAGCATTTGTGTCTGGCAACTTAACCAATCTAGGAGAGTCAAGACACACTGTCTAGGTGCTGTTGAAAACATAATTTGCATTCCTTTTTTTTTTGGACTTTTTAAATTTACATTTCAAATGGTATCCCTTTTCCTGGTTTCCCATCAATAAACCCCTATTGCATTCCCTCTCCCCTTTCTTCTATAAGGGTGTTCTCCAATCCATCCACCCACCTGCCTCACTGCCCTAACACTCAGCAACATTGGAGGGTCAAGACTTGGAAGGACCAAGGGCTTCTCCTCCCATTGGTTCCCAACAAGGCCATCCTCTACTACATATGCAGCTGGAGCCATGGGTCAGTCCATGTTTACTCTTTGGATGGTGGCTTAATCCATGGGAGCTTGGTTGGTTGGCATTCTTGTTCTTATGGGGTTGCAAGCCCTTTCAGCTCCTTTAATCCTTTCTCTAACTCCTCCCAGGGGAGCACCAATGGTTTGCTGCTAGCATTCACCTTTGTATTTGTCAAACTCTGGCTGAGTCTCTCAGGAGAGAGCTATGTAAGGCTCCTGTTAGCATGCACTTCTTGGCTTCAGCAATATTGTTTGGGTTTGGTGGCTGTGTGCATATGGACTGGATCCCCAGGTGGGACAGGCTCTGAATGGCCTTTCCTTCAGTCTCTGCTCCAAGCTTTATCTTCATATCTCCTCCTATGAATATTTTTGTTTCCCCTTTTAAGAAGTACTGACATGTGCACTTTGGTCATCCATCTTCTTGAGCTTCATGTGGTCTGTGGATTGTATCTTCAGTAATTCGAGTTTTTGGGATAATATCCACTTGTCAGTGAGTGCATACCATGTGTGTTTTTTGTGATTGGGTTACCTAACTCAGGATCTTATGTTCTCATTCCATCCATTTACCAATGAATTTCATGAAGTCATTGTTTTTGATAGCTGAGTAGTACTCCATTGTGCATATGTACCACATTTTCTGTACCCATTCCTCTGCCGAAGGACATCTGGGTTCCTTCCAGCTTCTGGCTATTATAAATTAGGCTGCCATGAACACAGTGAAGCATGTGTCTTTGTTGTATGTTGGAGCATCTTTTGGGTATATGTCCAGGAGTGGTATAGCTGGGTCCTCAGATACTACAATGTCCAATTTTCTGAGGAACCTCCAGACTGATTTCTAGAGTGGTTGTATTAGCTTGCAATCCCACCAACAATGAGGGACTGTTCCTCTTTCTCCACACCTCACCAGCATCTGTTGTCACCTGAGTCTTTGATCTTAGCCATTCTGAGTAGTGTGAGGTGGAATCTCAGGATTGTTTTGATTTGCATTTCCCAGATGACAAAGGATGTTGAACAATTCCTTATGTACTTTTTAGCCATTTGATATTTCTCAGCTGATAATTCTTTTTTTTTTAAGCTCTGTATCCCAGTTTTTAATAGGGTTATTGAATTCTCTGGAGTCTAACTTTTTGAGTTCTTTGTGTATATTGGGTATTAGCCCTTTGACAGATGTAGGATTGGTAAAGATCTTTTCACAATCTGTTGGTTGCTCTTTTGTCCTTATGAGAGTGTCCTTTGCCTTATAGAAACTTTGCAGTCTTATGAGATTCCATTTGTTGATTCTTGATTTTAGAGGATAAGACATTGGTATTTTGTTCAGGATATATTTCCCAATGCCCATGCTTTTCTTCTATTAGTTTGAGTGTATCTGGTTTGATGTGGAGGTCCTTGATCCACTTGGACTTGAGCTTTGTACAGGGGTAAGGATTGACCGATTTGCATTCTTCTACACGCTGACCTCCAGTTGAACCAACTCCATTTGTTGAAAATGCTTTCTTTTTTCCACTAGAAGATTTTACCTCCTTTGTCAAAGATCAAGTGACCATAGATGTGTGGGTTCATTTCTGGGTCTTCAATTTGATTCCTTTGATCTACCTGCCAATCTCTGTATAAATACCATACATATTTTATAACTATTGCTCTGTAATACAGCTTGAGGTTAAGGATGGTGATTCCTCCAGAAGTTCTTTTATTGTTGAGGATAGTATTTCTATGCTGTTTCTTTTGTTATTCCAAATGAATTTGCAAATTGCTCTTTCTAACTTTATGAAGGGAATTTTGATGAGGATTTCATTGAATCTGTAGATTGCTTTTGGCACAATGGCCATTTTTACAGTATTAATCCTGTCAATCCATGAGCATGGGAGATCTTTCCCTCTTCTGAGATCTTCTTCAATTTCTCTTGTATCTGTTAAGGCCTATTTATATGGTCAATTTTGGAGAAGGTACCATGAGGTGCTGAGAAGAAGGTATATTCTTTGTTTTAGGATGAAATGTTTTATAGATATTTGTCAAATCCATTTGGTTTATAACTTCTGTTAGTTTCTTCTCTGTGTCTCTGTTTAGTTCTGTTTCCATGATCTGTTCATTGCTGAGAGTGGGGTGTTGAAGTCTCCCACTGTTCTTGTGTGAGGTGCAATGTGTGCTTTGACCTTTACAAAGGTTTCTTTTATGAATGTAGGTGCCCTTGCATTTGGAGCATAGATATTCAGGATTGAGAGTTCATCCTAGTGGATTTTTCCTTTGATGAATATGAAGTGTTCTTCCTTATCTTTTTTATAACTTTTGGTTGAAAGTCGATTTTATTTGTTATTAGAATGGCTACTCCAGCTTGTTTCTTGGGATCATTTGCTCAGAAAATTGTTCTTCAGCCTTTTACTCTGAGGTATGTTTCCCATATGCAGTGAAATTCTGGATCCTCTGTGTATCCTGTCTGTTAGTCTATGACTTTTTATTGGGGAATTGAGTCCATTGATGTTAAGAGATATTAATGAATAGTGATTGTTGTTTCCTGTTATTTTTTGTTTTTAAAGATGGAATTAAGTTTGTGTGGCTCTCTTCTTTTGGGTTTGTTGCAAGGAGATTACTTTCTTGCTTTCTCTAGGGTGTAGTTTCCCTCCTTGTGTTGTGCTTTTCCATGTATTATCCTTTGTAGGGCTAGATTTGTGGAAAGATATTGTGTAAATTTGTTTTTATCATGGAATATCTTGGTTTCTCCATCTATGTTAATTGATTGTTTTGCTGGATATAGTAGCCTGGGCTGGCATTTGTGTTCTCTTAGGGTTTGTATGACATCTGCCCACAATCTTCTGGTTTTCATAGCTTCTGGTGAGAAGTCTCGTATAATTCTGATAGGTCTGCTTTTATATTTTACTGGACATTTTTCCCTTACTGTTTTTAATATTCTTTATTTGTTTTGTGCATTTGGTGTTTTGACTATTATGTTACAGGAGGAATTTCATTTTTGATCCAATCTATTTGGAGTCTTGTATGTTTGTTGTATGTTTATGTGCATCTCTTTAGGTTATGGAAGTTTTCTTCTATAATTTTGTTGAAGATATTTACTGATCCTTTAAGTTGGGAGTCTTCACTCTCTTCTACACCTATTATCCTTAGGCTTGATCTCCTCATTGTGTCCTGGATTTCCGGGATGTTTTGGGTTAGGAGATTTTTGTGTTTTACATTTTCTTTGACAGTTATGTCAATGTTTTCTATGGTATCCTCTGCCCCTGAGATTCTTCTATCTCTTGTGTTCTGTTGGCAATGCTTATGTCTGTGACTACTGATCTCTTTCCTAGGTTTTCTATCTCTAGGGTTGTCTCCCCTTTTGCTTTCTTTATTGTTTCTATTTCCATTTTTAGATCCTAGAGGTTTTGTGCAATTCCTTCATCTTTTTGGTTGTATTTCCCTGTAATATTTTAATGGGATTTTTGTCTTTCCTCTTTAAGGACTTCTATTTGTTTACTTGTGTTGTCCTGTATTTCTTTAAGGGAGTTATTTATGTCCTTTTGATATGATTTTAAATTCAAATCTTGCTTTTCTGGTGTGTTTGGATATCCACTATTTGCTTTGGTGGTAGAACTGGGCTGTGATGATGCCAAGTAGTCTTGGTTTCTGTTGCTTAGGTTCTTGTGCTTGTCTATTGGCATCAGGTTTTCTCTGCTTTTAGCTGATCTTGCTGTCTTCGACAGTGCCTTGACCCTCCTAGAGACCTGCTTTCTCCCAGTCGGATCTGCGTACAGAGAACTGTGGGACTGGGTCAACTACAGGCACAGGCAGAAACTGAAAGCATCCTGTCCCACAATGCTCCTGGTTTCCTAGTGTCCTTGGGGCTCTAGACGGGTTCCTCTTGGGCCATTAATATGAGCCAATGTGACAGTCTTCCTTGAGCTCTAAGGATTGTCTGCACTTCTGAGAGTCTAGCTTTCTCCCCCACTATATTTGAGTACCCATAGTTTCCATTCTTGCTTTTATCTGTTCACTTCCTATAATCTTGATTCTTCACAGGGAAAGCAATGATATTTTCACTATTATGCTAGGTATTTTCAAATTTCAAATTTCTCCCCTGGCTTGTCTTGAGTTATGATCATAACTGTACTTGGAGGCAATATGATTTGACTTACTCTTGGAATCTGCACATACCTGTTACCGAGTGGTTCCCATGCCATAAACAGAGGCAAAACTTGACCAGTCCTTCATGTTATTTGTTGTCTATATGTAGTCAGTATGTACTGGACCCTTTATCTTCTGAAGATGTTTTGAATTTTTTTCATCTCTATCCTTACCCATAACTTCCAACCCTACTAAAACATTTTTCATTCTATAAAAAACCTCATTCACATCAATGAATTTGTTTAATAGCATCCAAAACTGAGATTGATCTAGAGTTCTCAGAATTTCTTGAATAGTATGCCTCTTGTGTAGGATTTGGCTTTATTAATTACCTGTCTTTCACTGCACATGGTGAAGCACTCTACTGTTTTCACATTCTGCAAGAGGGCTTTAATCTGCTCAACAATCCAGTTCATTTACTACCCATTCTCTTTCTCACATGGACATTGGCTGCTTTTATGCCTAATGAGCTAATTCAGCTGAAGATCTGTGAATCTCTTCTGAGCTCAGTCTGCTTCTCAGGATCATTCCTGACATCTCTAGCATGGCGAAGTATTTTTGTTGTAAATTGCTCATGTTCTGTTAGTCATCACATGTTTTATATTTTAGTTCCTCTAGTCAGTAAGTTCTGTGTGGTAGGGATGGTTCCTATTGCACAATACCTTGTTTTGAATATAAAATGCTACACAGTAACATTTCAGATTGATTAAACAACAGAAGCTTATCTGAAAGATGTTTCTAGACCTCAGTAGACTGAGAATTATGTTACTACATTTGTTCCTTCCTACCTTACAGTGAAGAAGCCCACAGCACAAGACTCCATAGCACAGTAGAGAGAGCAGGAAGAATAGAATGTGTTCCTGTTAGCAAGTTGAGAGCTATGTCTGAATCTCTACTTCTCTGTAGAAGGCATGGTAGCACAGAAGGCATGTATAAGGATGAAGGAATATTATATAAAATGTGTTAATTTAGCAGGCAGTTCTTTTCTTCTGCCTCTGTTCAATGACTATCCTCTCCAGGTTAGTCTTAACAAATGGTGTTTCTAGTGTGTCTTAACCCATAACTCATTCTGTTGAATTTCCCATAGGGAAATGAGTCATTTGTATTATTTGTAAGGAGTTATAAAACTAATAATTATATATTATTTCATTTAAAAATTCATTTTACATATTAGATTGGCTTTACTTTTTTTTTTTAGAAAATATGCTTGATGATCTTTTTATTGAAAACAATAATTAATGTAATATGCCATGAAATTTTCTTTGACCTCATCTTGTCCTTTCTGTTCTCAAGAGCTTGGAATCTCTTCCAAGGGCAGGGAAATGAATCATCAGCTTCCCATACACGCATCTCAGATTGTCAAAGTGGTTTTGAAAATAGCCCTACATTGTTTTATTCCACAATAGCTAAACCATGGAGTCCTTTCAGCATCGTGACCTTCTTTGTTCACTCAGAATACCTGCTTGAGTATAAGGATTCTTTGTCCTTGGCTCAATTCCTGGTAGAGTTAGAGAGAGGTAAAAAAGACAAAATACCCTACAATGTTCTGTAGTTCAGATATCAGTTCATGTGTGAAGATCAAATAGGAATAGTAATATTGGAATAAAATAAAAGTAGTAATAATGCATAGGAATGGTAATATTAGACTTAGAACTAATCTTAGGTCTGGGTTAGTTTGAGAAAAAGAATGTACCTCAAATGTAGTTTTGTGGCTACATAAACTACCTCCTTCTGTTACTATGGAGTTTTTCTCATTTACTTTTCAAATATACCAACCAGTCAAATGACACAGCAGGGATGCTGAGGTGAATGGTGATGTCAGCAGTTGGGACCAGGCCATGTTTTAAATATACACCAATCTATGCACTAAGCACACAAGGCTTGTGTACTCATCATATCCTACAGCAAGGAGGACAACAGTGTCAGAACCACCTTTGAAGTATGCTGTGGTACAGAGAGTTGTCTGTAAGACTTTGGCTGGAACAATCGATTTTAATTATTGTTATCAGTTTTCCCCCAAGAAAGTCAAGCAAGACAAATGGATGTTTTTGCTCCAGGAAGGGGTCTGGGTATACAAAGGAACACTTTACTAGACAGTCTGTATGATGATCAGGAGTAGGTGTAATTTTTGACAAAATAAAGAGCAAGCAGACATATCCCAACTGAGTCTTTAGGCTTAAGTTTGTGGAGAGAAAGCATGTCATATCTACTGCACTTTAAACTTATCTTCTAATTTACTACATCTAACCTAAATAGCTTGTCATAGAGACAATGCTGGAGGTCATATTTCACCAAGTGTTTCTGACCTCTGTGGTGATTCAGCACACACAATTTAGAGGTAACACGGTTACTGAGAAGTAGATCACTGAGATGACTGAAGAGCTCTCTGTCTCTGTTTCTGCCTCCCCAATCTCTCTGTGAATTTGGGGGAGGAACTAGTTTGCTTAAAATGTGAAGCTCTCTATGCCAGGATATCAGTCCCTGTACAGATTAGTTTCCTGTAGTATGCATTAGAGCATCCTCAGTGGAGCAGCAGTTGTCCCAGTCTTATCCGGCCAGGACACCTGACCTGAATAATACTGAGGCTAAGGTGATAGGAGTTGTGTGTATTATACCTGTATACTATCTGTCTTTTTTTATTATTACTTTTAAGGTCTTGAGGGGTTTGCATTTTATTTTATTTTTAATTAAATTGTACTTATGTTGTATCTTCCTTGATTTTCCTCCCACTCACTTTTCTCATGTTCCCTATTCATTCTAAAATTCATGAACTCTCTCTTTCATTATCATAGTTTCATACATTTATACGCACATGTGAATAAATATATAGACACAGACCACTGAGCCCCTTTACAGTTGTTTGTGTGTTTAGGTCTGACCACTTGGCATTAAACAGTCAATTACAGTCCTTATCCCTCTGAGAGACTAATCTCTCTTCTCTCAATAGCTATTAATTGCCTGTAGCTCTTAATCTAGGAATAGGACCCTGTAAGATTTCCCCCATAAATGCTATTATCGAGTTGTTTTGTCAGTTAAGGTCTGATTTAGGCAGACATAATGCATTGAGCTTTCATAGGTCCAATTTTCCTGTCATGTCTAGAAAACACAATCTTGCATCAGATTTTCTCTTCTGGCTCTTACAACCATTGTGTCTCTTCTTCTGTGATGCTCACTGAGATTTTGGGGTAGGGGTTGTGTTGTAGATGTATCCATTAGGGCCTGAAAGCCCGTGGTAAGTAGTTCTCTACATTTTGATCAGTTGTAGTTTTCTGTAATGCCTCTATCTGTGGCAAAGTGAATGAAACTTTAAGACAGGATACCCTGTGCGTATAAGGATACATGTTTAGAATACAGTTAAGAATAATATGGTTTTAGGAAGGTAACATTTTAGAGGAATGTTTTCCTCTAAGAGTTGGAACCTCACTAGCCATTTTCCCCTGTTGGGCATTCCTTAAGACCATTTAGACATCTTTTGGTTACCACTAAGTTTTAAGTACCACTATTTCACCCTTAGAAGTACTTTGCTGGTCATAGTTGTGTCTCATAGGCATTACTGCTGTGCAATGCTATTGATTGCTTTCCTCCTTTGGCTGCTTCTAGGCCACTTTCAAGTACTGTGAAACTACTCCTCAGGGAGGTGGCTTTCAGGTAAGTTCCAGCAAAATATTATCAGAGTCCTGTGTCAGAAGTGTGTGTTGTCTTTAGCAATAGAGACTTACCTCCAGCCTCTGTTAATTAACCAAGGACAATAACAATAGCCTATATTGTTTTTGGAGTTTCTTGGACTACCCTGAGCAACAGCTCAAAATAAATTTTCTCATGCTACTGAGGATTTTTTTTAGAGAGTCTATGAGGGTTGGCAGTATCATCTTGAGCCCAAGTAGCGTGGCTTTATTTAAATACACATACATACATACATACATACACACACATACATAGTTAGTATGTAATTTTACATGTAATTAGTATATACTATCCCTTCCTTGGGTGTTCCCTCCCCACCCTCCCCCATTGCCGCCCCCCCGACAGTCTAGTTCACTGGGGGTTCAGTCTTAGCAGGACCCAGGGCTTCCCCTTCCACTGGTGCTCTTACTAGGATATTCATTGCTACCTATGAGGTCAGAGTCCAGGGTCAGTCCATGTATAGTCTTTAGGTAGTGGCTTAGTCCCTGGAAGCTCTGGTTGCTTGGCATTGTTGTACATATGGGGTCTCAAGCCCCTTCAAGCTCTTCAGTTCATTCTCTGATTCCTTCAAGCAGGGGTCCGTTCAGTTCAGTGGTTTGCTGCTGGCATTCGCCTCTGTATTTGCTGTATTCTGGCTGTGTCTCTCAGGATCGATCTACATCCGGCTCCTGTCGGTCTGCACTTCTTTGCTTCATCCATCTTGTCTAATTGGGTGGCTGTATATGTATGGGCCACATGTGGGGCAGGCTCTGAATGGGTGTTCCTTCAGTCTCTGTTTTAATCTTTGCCTCTCTCTTCCCTGCCAAGGGTATTCTTGTTCCCCTTTTAAAGAAGGGTGAAGCCTTCACATTTTGATCATCGTCTTGAGTTTCATTTGTTCTAGGCATCTAGGGTAATTCAAGCATTTGGGCTAATAGCCACTTATCAGTGAGTGCATACCATGTATGTCTTTCTGTGATTGGGTTAGCTCACTCAGGATGATATTTTCCAGTTCAACCATTTGCCTCTGAATTTCATAAAAGTCGTTGTTTTTGATAGCTGAGTAATATTCCATTGTGTAGATGTACCACATTTTCTGTATCCATTCCTCTGTTGAAGGGCATCTGGGTTCTTTCCAGCTTCTGGCTATTATAAATAAGGCTGCGATGAACATAGTGGAGCACGTGTCTTTTTTATATGTTGGGGCATCTTTTGGGTATATGCCCAAGAGAGGTATAGCTGGATCCTCAGGCAGTTCAATGTCCAATTTTCTGAAACCTCCAGACTGATTTCCAGAATGGTTGTACCAGTCTGCAACCCCACCAACAATGGAGGTGTTCCTCTTTCTCCGCATCCTCGCCAGCATTTGCTGTCACCTGAGTTTTTGATCTTAGCCATTCTCACTGGTGTGAGGTGAAATCTCAGGGTTGTTTTGATTTGCATTTCCCTGATGACTAAAGATGTTGAACATTTCTTTAGGTGTTTCTCAGCCATTCGGCATTCCTCAGCTGTGAATTCTTTGTTTAGCTCTGAACCCCATTTTTTAATAGGGTTATTTGTCTCCCCTTGGTCTAACTTTTTGAGTTCTTTGTATAATTTTGGATATAAGGCCTCTATCTGTTGTAGGATTGGTAAAGATCTTTTCCCAATCTGTTGGTTGCCGTTTTGTCCTAACCACAGTGTCCTTTGCCTTACAGAAGCTTTGCAGTTTTATGAGATCCCATTTGTCGATTCTTGATCTTAGAGCATAAGCCATTGGTGTTTTGTTCAGGAAATTTTTTCCAGTGCCCATGTGTTCAGATGCTTCCCTAGTTTTTCTTCTATTAGTTTGAGTGTGTCTGGTTTGATGTGGAGGTCCTTGATCCACTTGGACTTAAGCTTTGTACAGGGTGATAAGCATGGATCGATCTGCATTCTTCTACATGTTGACCTCCAGTTGAACCAGCACCATTTGCTGAAAATGCTATCTTTTTCCATTGGATGGTTTGGGCTCCTTTGTCAAAAATCAAGTGACCATAGGTGTGTGGGTTCATTTCTGGGTCTTCAATTCTATTCCATTGGTCTATCTGTCTGTCTCTGTACCAATACCATGCAGTTTTATCACTATTGCTCTGTAATACTGCTTGAGTTCAGGGATAGTGATTCCCCTGAAGTCCTTTTATTGTTGAGGATAGTTTTAGCTATCCTGGGTTTTTGTTATTCAGATGAATTTGCAAATTGTTCTGTCTAACTCTTTGAAGAATTGGATTGGTATTTTGATGGGGATTGCATTGAATCTGTAGATCGCTTTTGGTAAAATGGCCATTTTACTATATTAATCCTGCCAATCCATGAGCATGGAGATCTTTCCATCTTCTGAGGTCTTCTTCAATTTCTTTCTTCAAGTCTTGAAGTTCTTGTTGTACAAATCTTTTACTTGCTTGGTTAAAGTCACACGAGGTACTTTATATTATTTGGGTCTATTATGAAGGTGTCGTTTCCTAATTTCTTTCTCGGCTTGTTTCTCTTTTGTGTAGAGGAAGGCTACTGATTTATTTGAGTTAATTTTATACCCAGCCACTTTGCTGAAGTTGTTTATCAGCTTTAGTAGTTCTCTGGTGGAACTTTTGGGATCTTAAATATACTATCATATCATCTGCAAATAGTGATATTTTGACTTCTTCTTTTCGATCTGTATCCCCTTGACCTCCTTTTGTTGTCTGATTGCTCTGGCTAGAACTTCAAGAACTATATTGAATAAGTAGGGAGAGAGTGGGCAGCCTTGTCTAGTCCCTGATTTTAGTGGGATTGCTTCAAGTTTCTCTCCATTTAGTTTAATGTTAGCCACTGGTTTGCTGTATATGGCTTTTACTATGTTTAGGTATGGGCCTTGAATTCCTATTCTTTCCAGGACTTTTTTATCATGAAGGGGTGTTGAATTTTGTCAAATGCTTTCTCAGCATCTAATGAAATGATCATGTGGTTTTGTTCTTTCAGTTTGTTTATATAATGGATCCGTTGATGGTTTTCCGTATATTAAACCATCCCTGCATGCCTGGGATGAAGCCTACTTGATCATGGTGGATGATTTTTGATGTGCTCTTGGATTCGGTTTGCCAGAATTTTGTTGAGTATTTTTTGCGTCGATGTTCATAAGGGAAATTGGTCTGAAGTTCTCTTTCTTTGTTGGGTCTTTGTGTGGTTTAGGTATAAAGTAATTGTGGCTTCATAGAAGGAGTTGGTAGTGCTCCATCTGTTTCAATTTTGTGGAATAGTTTGGATAATATTGGTATGAGGTCTTCTATGAAGGTCTGATAAATTCTGCACTAAACCCGTCTGGACCTGGGCTCTTTTTGGTTGGGAGACCTTTAATGACTGCTTCTATTTCCTTAGGAGTTATGGGGTTGTTTAACTGGTTTATCTGTTCCTGATTTAACTTCGGTACCTGGTATCTGTCTAGGAAATTGTCCATTTCCTGCAGATTTTCAAGTTTTGTTGAATATAGGCTTTTATAGTAAGATCTGATGATTTTTTGAATTTCCTCTGAATCTGTAGTTATGTCTCCTTTTCATTTCTGATTTTGTTAATTTGGACACACTCTCTGTGTCCTCTCGTTAATCTGGCTAAGGGTTTTATCTATCTTGTTGATTTTCTCAAAGAACCAACTTTTGGTTCTGTTGATTCTTTCTATGGTCCTTTTTGTTTCTACTTGGTTGATTTCAGCTCTGAGTTTGATTATTTCCTGCCTTCTACTCCTCCTGGGTGTATTTGCTTCTTTTTGTTCTAGAGCTTTTAGGTGTGCTGTCAAGCTGCTGACATATGCTCTTTCCTGTTTCTTTCTGCAGGCACTCAGCGCTATGAGTTTTCCTCTTAGCACAGCTTTCATTGTGTCCCATAAGTTTGGGTATGTTGTACCTTCATTTTCATTAAATTCTAAAAAGTTTTTAATTTCTTTCTTTATTTCTTCCTTGACCAGGTTATCATTGAGTAGAGCATTGTTCAATTTCCACGTATATGTGGGCATTCTTCCCTTATTGTTATTGAAGACCAGCTTTAGGCCGTGGTGGTCGATACTTACGCATGGGATTATTTCTATCTTTCTGTACCTGTTGAGGCCCGTTTTTGACCAATTATATGGTCAATTTTGGAGAAAGTACCATGAGGAGCTGAGAAGTAGGTATATCCTTTTGCATTAGGGTAGAATGTTCTATAAATATCCGTTAAGTCCATTTGGCTCATGACTTCTCTTAGTCTGTCTACGTCTCTGTTTAATTTCTGTCCATTGTCCATGAGAGTGGGGTGTTGAAGTCTTCTACTATTATTGTGTGAGGTGCAATGTGTGTTTTGAGCTTTAGTAAGGTTTCTTTTACGTATGTAGGTGCCCTTGTATTTGGGGCATAGATATTTAGGATTGAGAGTTCATCTTGGTGGATTTTTCCTTTGATAAATATAAAGTGTCCTTCCTTATCTTTTTTGATGACTTTTAGTTGAAAATTGATTTTATTTGATATTAGAATGGCTACTCCAGCTTGCTTCTTCGACCATTTGCCTGGAAAGTTGTTTTCCAGCCTTTCACTCTGAGGTAGTGTCTGTCTTTGTCTCTGAGGTGTGTTTCCTGTAGGCAGCAGAATGCAGGGTCCTCGTTGCATATCAGTTTGTTAATCTATGTCTTTTTATTGGGAGGTTGAGGCCATTGATGTTGAGAGATATTAAGGAATTATAATTATTGCTTCCTGTTATATTCATATTTGGATGTGTTATGTTTGTGTGCTTTTCTTCTCTTTGTTTTGTTGCCAAGGCGATTAGTTTCTTGCCTCTTCTTGGGTATAGCTTGCCTCCTTATGTTGGGCTTTACCATTTATTATCCTTTGTAGTGCTGGATTTGTAGAAAGATATTGTGTAAATTTGGTTTTGTCATGGAATATCTTGGTTTCTCCATCTATGTTAATTGAGAGTTTTGCAGGATACAGTAGCCTGGGCTGGCATTTGTGTTCTCTTAGGGTCTGTATGACATCAGTCCAGGATCTTCTGGCCTTCATAGTTTCTGGCGAAAAGTCTGGTGTGATTCTGATAGGTCTGCCTTTATATGTTACTTGACCTTTTCCCTTACTGCTTTTAATATTCTTTCTTTATTTTTGCGTTTGGTGTTTTGACTATTATGTGACGGGAGGTGTTTCTTTTCTGGTCCAATCTATTTGGAGTTCTGTAGGCTTCTTGTATGCCTATGGGTATCTCTTTTTTAGGTTAGGGAAGTTTTCTTCTATGATTTTGTTGAAGATATTTACTGGTCCTTTGAGCTGGGAGTCTTCACTCTCTTCTATACCTATTATCCTTAGGTTTGATCTTCTCATTGAGTCCTGGATTTCCTGTATGTTTTGGACCAGTAGCTTTTCGCTTTACATTATCTTTGACAGTTGAGTCAATGATTTCTATGGAATCTTCTGCTCCTGAGATTCTCTCTTCCATCTCTTGTATTCTGTTGGTGAAGCTTGTATCTACAGCTCCTTGTCTCTTCTTTTGGTTTTCTATATCCAGGGTTGTTTCCATGTGTTCTTTCTTGATTGCTTCTATTTCCATTTTAATTCCTTCAACTGTTTGATTGTGTTTTCCTGGAATTCTTTCAGGGATTTTTGTGATTCCTCTCTATGGGCTTCTACTTGTTTATTTATGTTTTCCTGGAATTCTTTTAGGGATTTTTTGACTCCTCTCTATGGGCTTCTACTTGTTTATTTATATTTTCTGGAATTCTTTTAGGGGATTCCTTCAGGCTTCATTTATGTTTTCTGTGTTTCTCTAAGGGAGTTCTTCATGTCTTTCAGTCCTCATCATGATCAAATATGATTTTGAATCTAGATCTTGCTTTTCTGGTGTGTTTGGATATTCCATGTTTGTTTTGATGGGAGAATTGGGCTCCGATGGTGCCATGTAGTCTTGGTTTCTGTTGCTTGGGTTCCTGCGCTTGCCTCTCGCCATCAAATTATCTCTAGTGTTACTTTGTTCTGCTATTTCTGACAGTGGCTAAACTGTCCTATAGGCCTGTGTGTCAGGAGTGCTGTAGACCTGTTTTCCTCTCTTTCAGTCAGTTATGGGGACAGAGTGTTCTGCTTTCGGGCGTGTAGTTTTTCCTTTCTACAGGTCTTCAGCTGTTCCTGTGGACCTGTGCCTTGAGTTCACCAGGCAGGTCACTTGCAGCAGAAAAGTTGGTCTTACCTGTGGTCCCAAGGCTCAAGTTCGCTCGCGGGGTGCTGCCCACGGGCTCTCCGCGGTGGCAGCAACCAGGAAGATCTGCGCCGCCTCTTCCGGGAGCCTCCGTGCACCAGGGTTCCAGATGGATTCTGGTGCTTTCCTCTGGAATCAGTAATGTGTGCAGAGAGCAGTCTCTTCTGGTTTCGCAGGCGTGTCTGCCTCTCTGAAGGTTTAGCTCTCCCTCCCACGGGATTTGGGTGCAGAGAACTGTTTATCCGGTCTGTTTCCTTCAGGTTCCGGCGGTGTCTCAGGCAGGGCTCCTGCTGCTCCTGGGCCCCTCCCCGGGAACCCAGAGGCCTTGTACAGTTTCCTCTTGGGCCAGGGATGTGGGCAGGGGTGGGCAGTGTTGGTGGTCTCTTCCGCTCTGCAGCCTCAGGGTGCCCACCTGACCAGGCAGTGAAAGGTATCTCTCCCACGGGTTCTGGGAGCAGAGAGCTGCTGCAGGCGGGATCGGGTGTGGGACTTCGGTAAACACAGGGCGTGCCTGGTCCTAGAGGGATTCTGCCTCTGTTGTCCTGATTCCACCAGGCAAGTCACTTGCAGCAGATAAGTTAGTCTTACCTGTGGTCCCGAGGCTCAAGTTTGCTCATGGGGTTCTGCCCACGGGCTCTCCGAGGTGGCAGCAACCAGGGAAGATCTCGCCGCCTCTTCCGGAGCCTCCGTGCACCAGGGTTCCAGATGGCCTCGGTGTTTTCCTCTGGAATCAGCAATGTGTGAACCCAGAGGCCTTGTACAATTTCCTCTTGGGTCAGGGATGTGGGCAGGGGTGGGCAGTGTTGGTGGTCTCTTCTGCTCTGCAGCCTCAGGAGTGCCCACCTGACCAGGCGGTAAGGTATCTCTCCCACGGGTTCTGGGAGCAGAGATCCTATTTCCTCCTTATCCCTCATGCCCCGCTATTCCCTTCTCTATTGGTCTCTCTCCCTTTCTACTTTCCTGGATTTTGAGGTTACTCTGGGACACATTCTCATATCTTTCCATTTACAGCTCGGAGCCATAGGTAAGCAAGAACATGTGATAATTGTCCTTTTGGATCTGAGCTAGCTCACTATTACAATATTGTTTTACATTTTCTGAAATTCCCAGTGTTACATTAAACATGTAGGGATCATATTCATAGAGAAATTAAATAAGATCCAAAAGACATTACTTACCTAGAAAAATTTTGTGCTCTTTCCAGTACCTGAGTTAACACCAATGAAATTGGGATGCTTATGAATGATGAGGAATGCTTTAAAGGTTAAATGATAAAGTGTATTTTAGTGTATCTCCACGGCAGAGTGAAAGTCCCATGTACTATAAATATGAACTTCCTACTTTTATGTTTTAGACTCGAATTATTTTGAGGCGAGATAGTGTCCAGATTTGTTGCCTTGCTCATCAGCAATGGTTGTGTAGAAAGGAGGAGCTGATGATCCTGTTCCAGTACTCACGATAACTCTAGTTTAGGGAATAATATGTACAAAACACTTTTGACTGATGACATGTCGTTAAGGTGGTAGCAACCTGCTGGTTCTTTTCAAACTGTAAGATGTGATCAGCATACAATTTGGTAGTCACCTGCAGACGTTGCAGAATGTGAGCAATGGGCAAACTCCGTTCACAGCGAGAATTTTTATGCAGTTTTTCAGTTGATATTCTACAGCTCCCCCCTCCGGAGAATTCTAGCTCTGAAAACAACCTATATTTCAGCTTATCTTATTATATTTGCAAATCCTACACTGTGGGCCCTAAGGGGTTGAGGAATTACAGAAAGAAAGCCCTTGGCTACACAGACTGCAGGAACATAGAAATTCACAGAACATTCTATCTTAAATGTGAAGTCATCATTAATAGATCTAAATAAAAGGCCTTATATATTCAACTTACGTCTGTTGTATAAGAACCAGAACAGTGGCATGGATGTAGCCAGTGGACCTCTTACTGAATTACAGCTTTATTCACACATGTCTATGTGTGAGTATCTGAATGTGAGTGCATTTGTGTCACTGTGTATGTGTGAGTATAAGCACATGATTTTACGTACTGTGTGAGTGTATAAAAGTGTGTATATGAGAGAAAGAGAGTGGAGATAGGTAATAGATAGATGATAGAGAGATAGATAATAAACGATTGAGAAGAAGAGAGAGTCTGGCACTGTACAATTTTATCACAGGTTTTAAGGTCTGCCTATCTCTCACTGGGCCACTAGTCAACCATCACTATAGCAAATACCTGACATAACTTATAAAAAGAAAAAAATTGGATGTGGCACATGTTTCGGGAGTTTTTGGTTCATCATTAGCTGGGTGAATGGGTATAGTTCTGTTGTGAATCTGCTAGAGGTGTTCCAGAGCCACGTGCACACTCTCCTCATGGACATTCGGAAAAACAAAGAAGACAGGATCCAATAATTTCTCTTTAAGGCAGCCTGCATATGACTTTTGAGCCTCCCATTAGACCATATCTCCTAATAACATATCCCGATAACACCAGCCTAAGGACCACGGTCTTAACACAATGGTTATGGAGAAATTAAAGCCCAAGCCACAGCAATCCCCTGTCTCTGTATCTGGATGAAGGAAAAGCCCATTTCCATCTTGGCTCTCCACTGTGTTTTACACCACTTCATCCTCTACCCATTGCCTCTCTAGATCATGAACTTTGATGGTACATTGTTCTCCTTGCCTTCATCTTTCTTTCTGAGGTTGTAAAGGCAGTCCTGTGGTGCACAGACCTTCTACAGAGGATTTTCACACTGTCATTCCCTCAAGCTGCACCCAAGCTGTTGTATATGTAGATAGTTCATTCCTCTTTGTTTCTGAGTGGCGTCTCAGCATGTGTATACCACAGTTTATTTAAATCGTTTTTAATAGTTCATGAAGCAGTACGGTTTATTTTTAATTCAGAACTTTTATAAATTAAGCTCTTATCAAGTTTTTGTTTATTTATATGTAATTTTTTGGAGCTATAAGTGTTTGAGATTTTAAGTAGCATATTACTGGATAAAATTTGTGATCATTTAATTACCTTATGTGACTGTTGGATTACCTGCTAATTGATAATCATGGTATAATTTGATGACTTATTTTACTTTAGCTCACTTTTGCTTTTATTTTAAAGAGCTTGGGGCAATATACCTCATACACTATACTCATTTGAACTCACTCATTTGAAAGGTACAGCCAAGTTACTTCATACATTCATCATCATGCATCATTTATACAATAAGTTTTGTAAATATAACATTTTTCATTTTTCTTTTCTTTTTTTTTTTTTTTTTTTTTTTTTTTTTTGAGCTGGGACCGAACCCAGGGCCTTGCTTGCTAACAAGCGCTCTACCACTGAGCTAAATCCCCAACACCAACATTTTTCATTTTATCCTTCCTCACAATCCCACATGACCTGCTACAGTTCTCCAGCCTTTGGTAGACAATGATCAATTTTCAGCCCCAAACTGCTGTGCGTGACCTGTGCACTTCATTCAGTGCAGTTTTAGGGGTTATAGGGTGTGAATTGTTTATTTTACTGATCATACTTTCCGTTTTAATACAAGTTGTAAAGTGTGTCAGAATACCTCAATTGCCTAATGGAATGCTGTCGCTTTG
Organism: Rattus rattus; assembly: GCF_011064425.1. Lineage (NCBI taxonomy): Eukaryota > Metazoa > Chordata > Mammalia > Rodentia > Muridae > Rattus > Rattus rattus. The sequence continues at coordinate 143,888,078 of NC_046154.1, read as the reverse complement.
CTATAACCCAGTTTATTGGCTAGTTTGTGGACATTTTAGTTGTTTATATTATTTAGTTATCAAGAACAATGACAGGAGCTCTAAAGCTCAAGACAAAATTTCAATAAATATGAGGGTGAAGTTAAGGAGGTCTTAGCCCTTGCTGAGAAGTTATTGACAGTTATGACTGTGTAATGACTATTCCTGGTTGTCAACTTGGCTATATCTGGAATGAACTACAATCCAGAATTGTAGGGCTCACCCAAGACACACGTTTCTGACCAGGATCTTGGCATAGAGATCTTGAGGCATTGTGGCTATGAAAAGGTTAGAACCAAGTAAAGTACTGCATGCTCTTAATCCCAGGAGACTGAGGCAAAAGGATCTCTGAGTTCAGGGTCAGCCTGGGATAAATCTGGGTCATACCTTCTGCTGGAGGATTACATAAGGACATTGGAAGACGATTCCCTCTTCTCTGTCTGCTTGCATTTACTTGCCAGCACATCTGTTGGAACCTACATCTACAGAAGACTACCCGAAACAACTAGCCACATGGGACTGAGCAACTACTCAATTCTTGGACTTCCCATTCACAGCTGACCATTGTTGGGTTAATTGGACTACAGTTCACAATAAATTCCCTCAATATAGAGAGATATTCCATAAGTTTTGTGACTCTATAGAACCCTGTGACTAATATCGACTGCTAAGGGAATAATAATAATTTTTGAGGATGTAGCCACTAATAAGGTATCTACTTTCCAGTGGATGACCCTACACTCATACACACAAACCAAACACACACACACACACACACACACACACACACACACACACACACACACTCACACACTAATAATCAGATTTGGTGGGTTTTAAAATATGTCTATGAAATTGAGAAGAAAAGAGGTTGAGAGAAGTGAAGAAAGAGGGGGAATGAATATAATCTAAACACATTGTATACATGTGTGAAATTCGAAGATGTTAAATACAGACATGATTTAAAGAAAGATCAATGACAATTGCACTCAGCATTTGTATATAAGCTGTTGTATGTATATAAGTATTTAGTTTTATTCTAAATATAATATGTTTTAATATAAATATGTTTTATTGGAGAAATCATTAAATTCTTTCTCATTTTGTGAAGAGTCTTTTCCCTCCCTAGAGTATACATTTCGAAATGGCATAAAACAGCCTCCATTTTTCTTGGTGCCTGATTAATGCTATCTTTGCTGTCTTTCATACTCTGAGGCTGAGGAATTGTGCCTTCACTGTCATGTACATTATCACTTCATTCTTTTCATTTTCAGTATTATTACCTTTTGTTCTTTGATTCACTTTGCATTCATTTTTTTAGGCAGTGGAAAGAAAGAGATAGTTTGCTTGTGTTTTTTTTTTTTTTTTTTTTTTTTTTTTTTTTTTTTAACCAGGGAAAATGGAACATAAAGGACACTCTTTAAATGAACTTGGTAGACTCAAAGACACATGCCTACTCCTGCTTTATGCTTAGTAAGGCTGTATCTTTGGCTATTTTTTGTTGTTTGTTTGTTTTTTCAGAGCTGGGGACCGAACCCAGGGCCTTGCCCTTGCTAGGCAAGCGCTCTACCACTGAGCTAAATCCCCGTATCTTTGGCTATTATGTGAACTGTTAGCTTTAGTTTTTGTATTCTTTCTATCTTTTCCTTTCTTGTTTAGGTCAACTTAACAATTTTCCCCTAAGGATGTATTTAATAAATTTTCTAATGACACCTTCAATCATAATTTTTCATCCACAACCTGTTGACATAGTAGATGTTTTACTTGCATAATTCATCTGGTATAACTGATATGTACCAATAAGTTTCAGTTGATGGTTCTATTTATATGTTCTTATATTCAATTTATTTATATATAGTTTAAAATTTATCTAAGGAAATGCATTAAAAGCATATGGCACAAGTGGGATATTACCTCTCAACCTGTTGTCTCAGAGACTCCCAAAACAATATAATCTTTTGCCTTACTCTTTGTCGGCCACCAGAACTTGATGATAAAACCTTGTGGCTGAGGTTGCCATGTATGTTGGGTGTATTCCTATTGGATATAGAATGTGTATAAAACAAGGTAATATTGACCAGTAAGATGTCTTCCTTACAGATAACCCTCATAGAACTAAAGGTTGGTCTTTAAGCTATTGCAGGGGGTTTATAAATATTCTTAATAAGCTTTGAATCATGTTGTGGTGCTTTGAATAGGTTTGGACCCTATAGATTCATATGTTTCAATGCTTGGCCACAGAAAGTAGAACTATTAGGAGGTATGACTTTATTGGAGTAAACTTGTCTTCTTGGAGGAAGTGTGCCACCATGTACATGGGATTTGAGGTCTCTTATGGAGGCCCCATGTGGAATCAGAGCCTTCTCTTGTCTGCCTGCAGAACAAAGGATATTCCTGACTGCCTTTGGATCAAGTTGTACAACTCTCAGCTCCTTTTCCAGCAACAAGTCTGCGTGGACTTTGCCATGATTCCCACCTTGATGATAATGGACTATATCTCTGAAACTATTAGGCAATTCTAATTAAATATTTTCCTTTATAAAAGTTTCCTTGGTAATGGTGTTTCTTCACAGAAATGAAACCCTATCCAAGAGAGAAGTTGTACCAGGAGAGAGGTATTAGTGTGATAGGGTTGACCATGTTTTTGTTTGGAGAACTGTGGCTTTGGGGACTTTGGAAAACAGTGGAATGCTTTAAGTGGAGCTTAATGAACCATCCTAATAGGACTAAGGAAGACATTGGTGTTGATGGTGTTTTAAACTTTAGGGCTCGAGAGATTTCAAAGGAGGAGAATTTTAGTATATTGCCTAGAAATCATTCCTGTGACGACATTTGGTGAAGAATGTGGCTGCTTTTTGTCCTGGTCTGATGAGTCTGCCTGAGGCTAAAGTGAAGAGATTTAGATTAATTGCATTGACTAAGGAAGTCTGAAAAGCATCTAACATAGACTGTGTCTTAAGTTTCACGCTTATGAATAGGATTTTGATCAAGCATAGCAAGCTTAGAAAAGGAAAAGTACAAAACATATGTTTCAAGTATTAAAGGGCACCAGGGAGTGGAATGAAGCTAAATCCTGTGTTCATGGAGATAAACAGATTAAGGGAGTGATGGCTTCCCTAAGCAAAAGCCTATTCAGCAAAGCTTTCATCTTATGAAAAGCATGGTGAAAAGAGGCATTGCCATCTAGTCTAAATTTACTATGTGTTTGCTACTGTATTTTGGATAATTATATGTTAGGTATTATTATGACATGGTTATTGTTTTCATTTGAACATAAGGAGATATGATTGTGTGTCAAGTTGACATGGGGTGGACTGTGATGGCTATGCTAGCTTGTCAACTTGTCTACATCTGGAATGAACAACAGTCAGAAATGAAGTGCACACCTGCTCTTTGAAACTTGAGGCAGGAAGACAAGATGCCCTTAATCCAGATCTTGAGGCATAGTGGCCATACTCATAATGAAAAGGTATTAAAGAAAAGCTCAGGTCCAGGTGTGATGGTACATACCTTTATTCCTAGAACTCAGGAGACTGGGCCATGCAGATCTCTGAATGCAAGGTCAGTCTGCAGAGCAAGTTCCTGATGAGCCAAGCTTAGGTAGTGAAGGAAATCATCAAAACCAGAAAGCTAGCGAAAATGTAAAGGAACAAGGGGGTGATGTTCCAGCCCTAGCAAGCAGCAGAACTTGGCAGCTTTTGTCACATGACTCTGGGTTTAGAGTCAAGAATAGAAGGATTACTGGGGAAATTGATGCTGCTTAGTTGGAGCTAAGAAATTAGCAGTGATTGCGACCAGCAACACTGAGGTGAAATCTGGGAAATGTTTTCTGAGTGCACAAAGCATCAATGTTCCAGAGATAGACCTCATACTGCAGGCGGATTCGATAATGTCTAAGAATCTCCCAGTAAGTACAGGTTTTGAAGGCAAGAAGGGATTGCAAAGAACAACTGATACAGAGTTTAGAATTTGCTCAGTTGGTTTTCAGTCTTGCTCTGGTCCAGTATTTTCTCACTACGATGCTTTAGAATGGTAAAGTACATTCTGAGATGTTAGAAGTATGTGATGTACTTTATAATTTTCTAGGAGATTATAGTTTCATGAATATCAGAAGAGAATTTGAAGTTGGACTAAATACATTTTGCATTATGTTATGTCTACAAGTCTCTGAGGGGAGGGTTAAAGAATGGAATGAGATGGTTTGAGTAGGTTTGGTTTCCATAGATTCATGTATTTCAATGTTTGACCATAGGAAGTGGCACTGTTAGGAGGTGTGGCCTTATTAGTGTACATGTGGCTTTATTGGAGGAAGCACATCACTCTGTTGGCGAGCTTTGAGGTTTCCTATGCTCATGCTCTGCCCCATGTGTAATCAGAGTCTCCCCCTGGCTGCCTGCAGAACACTGGTCTCTAGATTTGTATTTCTGTATCTGTAGATAGGGCAAATCTCAGACTTCATCAGAGAAATTCTATTGTGCAGTGGACAGTAGTTAACACAAAAACTTACAACTGGTCAAAGGGCAGAAACTAAATGACTAAGTCATGCTAAGACATGCATAGGACATCTATTTCACAGTCCCTCAACAAAGCTCATGGACCATTGTGAAAGAGGAAGTAGAAAAGTTGTCAAGGACAGGGCAGGAAGTACTAAAGGGAAGCAGTGTCTTCTAAAATAAACAGCATCTTGGCACTCATGAACACAACTGCAACCTTGGTGGCCAGTGTAAGATTTACAAATGATCAAGGCTGTCAATGTTCTAGCATAGAGCAGAAAGAGTTTCATATGTTCCTTCTCTTAACTGAGGAGCTATGGCCAGCTGATACCTTTTTAAAGGGGGAGATTCTGTTTTTTTTAAGGGGAGCTCCTGGCACACTAACCAAACGGCAGAGGATAGTGTCGCACTCAGAAGTATATGAATAGTATAAACTGGAGTCAATGAGTTTTAAAAAGATAGACATAAAGTTTCATTTGTCATTTTTCATGTCTAATCTTTAGATTTGGCACTTAAATGATTAATTTGAGATCTTCAAATTTACGTACATGTTTGTTGATGTGATTTTTGTTTATATCAACATATTTTAACTCAGTTTTACATAATATTTGCTTTTAAATGGTTTTTATTGCATAGTACTTTGCTTTTTCCAAATTTTTAATTTTCAGAGAGCTTTCTGTCAGAGATTTTGAGATATGTTTTTATCCTTGGCCATGGATGTCATTGGTGAAGCTGTGATGACCCTTTATTAAGTTAGTGTAAATATGAGCTGGAGAGATATCTGAGTGGTTAAGAGCACCATTTGCTCTTCCAGACAGAGGTCCTGAGTTCAATTCCCGGCAACCACATGGTGGCTCACAACCATCTGTAATGGGATCTGATGTCCTCTTCTGGTGTGTCTGAAGACAACTACAATGCATTTATATAATAAATAAATAAATCTTTAAAAAAGTTAGTGTAAATGTAATCGTATTATTTGTATTGTTGAAATGACATTCTTAAATAAATGTCATTGTGCATATTGTAGTAGAGCACATTTCTTTCTTTTTCATGTTAATGATTTATTATTTGCTGCTTGTTTAGTTTTTATTTTATACTATGGATTAGATAGAAAGCAAATATAAGTTATTTCCTTATTCAAGTTCCATATGGATATATCAGCAATGCATTTGACTCAGTAATTGCTACTACACTTATCTTCGGTAGTGGTTGAAAATTTTTTGCAAAGTAGATAAGAGCCTTAAAGATGAAGAGCACAGGGGTTGGGCTTTGGAATCTGACACTGACTATTTTAGAATAGTTATTAAACCTGAGTCTCTTTAAAGTTATCAAAAAACACATCATGGATGTGGTCCATCTGATAGTCATTTGGCATTTAAAGCAAATTAGAATGGTGGAAATGCTCAACAAGCTGATAGGTACTTCATGAGCTGAATGAAAATTAAACAAAAAAAAATCATCTTTAATCGTTCTCTTCTTTTACTCTAGTTAGTAACAACAAACTATTTTTCTATAAGTCTGGAAGTGATGATGAAAAGTTGGTTGTATATTTATGATGACTGGTTGAAACCAGGATGTGGCTTTTAAATACTTTTTAGAGCCAGTCTCACATCAAAAGCATGGTAATGATGACTATTAGTGTGTTCAAATCAATTAGAGCTTTCTTAATCCTATCTACACTGCCACATCTTAGAAGTTGCTCATAGAAAATTGATGAGATACTCTATAAACTTTGAGACCTATATCCATAAAATGGTCAGCAAAATGTCCCCAATTCTTCTCCACCATGAAAGTCATACAATCCACACTTCAAAAACAGAACAAATTGTGACATGAAGTTTTGCTTCAACCATTGCATTCACTGGACTTTTTACACACAAACTTCTCTTCTTTAAGCATCTTGAAGAAAACCAGGGTGATGCAGAAGATGCTTCTCATGAGTTACTCCAATCCTAAAATTGGATTTTTACACTTCTGGAAACACAGTTTTGTATTGTTGACTGAGAAATGTATTGATTATATGATTTTCATTTTGATTAAAGATGATGGGTTTGACCCTAATTATAATAATCTAGCAAACCTGCCCTTAAACCACAATTTCTTTTGCATCAATCTAACAAAAGCAAAGAAAAATTAGAGCATGCTGTACACATTAATGAGATCAGCTTTTGAGATTGTGTTGTCTTCCTCTATATACTGTCTGCTCTCTAAGAAGTATTAAGGTATAGCACAGTGGTTGTGGATACACCAAAGCCTCAAAATCTTTATTCCTAGATACATAATTTTATCACTAAATTAGAATTTTTCTATGTAGTAGACAATGGACAGAGTAGACAGTCTTGGAATGAAGACACATAAAAGCAGTGAATGACAATGCTGGGTCTTCAGAGCGCCCAGGATACTCATTATTGTAAGGATACACACTTGTATATCTATGACAAATCACCTTGTGTGTCTATAACATAAGGCAAAGAGGACTACCCAGAAGAAGAATGAAGAGTGAATTATATTGACAAATGTCATCAGGCTCTGCTTGCAGGCTCGAGATTGCTGATTCTCTTCAGTGACTGCTGATGTCACAATTCTAACTCACTATTCCTGAGAAGATACTGCAGAGTTCACTGGTGTCTCTTCCTCCAATTCCACACTATGAACCAATGCCTTTGTACTTAAATATCATTTGAAAGTAAATATAGATTTCTTTCTTCCTCCTCAAAATGGCTGTTTTTTTTCCTTTGGTTTTAAATATGTTATGATTAAATAGCTTAACATTAACCAAGAAAGGCTGGTGTCCAACTCAGAGATCCACCTGTCTCTGCCTCCTTGAGTGCTGAGAATAAAAATGTGTGCCACCACGGCTCCACTATTCTATGTGTGAACTCACTGTGGGTTCAAAATGCTGGAAATTCCTTGTCAAACCTCCTGTGGATGCTGCGGTCACTGTTGTGGCATTCCTGGGGTTTATTCTCCTTTTCGAGTCTTAGTGACAAGGCACAGGGGAAAAGGAATTAGCTGCATTCAAGCTGATGGTCAGAACTTTCTCATTCTGTCCATATCAATTTTATTATGGTGCCTGATACGAGTCAACCCTTTCAGTGCACTCTAAATAAATTTTCACAGAAAGGAAAAGTTTTAAAATGCATATAAGGCAACAAAGTAAACAATAATGCCTTTGAAACTGTAAGATTTAGATTTTAGGCTCTGAACCTTAAATATCTAGTAAGACAATGAATGATATTGGGTAAATCACCAACTCTACCTCATACACACATTTAGGCTTTCTACAATTAAAAACTACCTTACAATATACCAGAACAACAGTTGATTTTAAAATGACATTTTGCCACAGTTTTTTTTTTGACATTTTTTTCTTTTACTGGATTTTTCTTTTTACATATTTCAAATGTTATCCCCTTTCCTGGTTTCCCCTCCAGAAACCCGCTATCTCTGCCTGCTTCTATGCTCCTCCACCCACCCACTTACTCTTTCCCACCTCCCCACCCCCGCTCTGACATTCCCCTACAGTGGGGCATTGAGCCTTGATAGGACCAAGGGCCTCTCCTCCCATTGATGCCCAACAAAGTCATCCTCTGCTACATATGCAGCTGGGGTCATAAATTCATCCCTGTGTACTCTTGGGATGGTGGTTTAGTCCCTGGAAGCTCAGGGTGGGGAAGGTCTGGGTGGTTGATGTTCTTCTTATAGGGTTGCAAACCCCTTCAGCTCCTTCAGACTTTTTCCTAACCCCTCCACTGGTGACCCTGTTCTCAGTTCAATGATTGGCTGCAAGCATCTGCCTCTGTATTTGTAATGCTCTGGCAGAGCCTCTCAAGAGACAGCTATATCAGGCTCCTCCTATCAGCACACACTTCTTGACATCTGCAATATTGTCTGAGTTTGGTGGCTTCATATGGGATGGATCCCCAGGTGGGGCAGTCACTGAATGGCCTTTCCTTCAGTCTCTGCTCCAAACTTTCTCTCCATATTTCGTCATGTGAGTATTTTTGTTCTCCTTTTAAGAAGAACTGAAACATCCACACTTTGGTCATCCATCTTCTTGAACTGTATGTGGTCTGTGAATTGTATTTGTATCTTGGGTATTCTGAGCTTTTGGGCTAATATCCAATTATCAGTGAGTGCATACCATATGTGTTCTTTTGTGATTGGATTCCCTCACTCAGGGTGATATTTTCTAATTCCATCCATTTGCCTACTAATTTCATGAAGTCATTGTTTTTGATAGCTGAGTAATATTCCATTGTGTAGATGTGCCAAATTTTCTGTATTCATTCCTCTGTTGAAGGACATCTGGGTTGTTTCCAGGTTCTGGCTATTATAAATAAGGCTGTTATGAACGTAGTAGAGCATGTGTCCTCGTTATATGTTGGAGCATCTTTTGGGTATATGCCCAAGAGAGGTGTAGCTGGGTCCTCAGGTAGTTCAATGTCCAATTTTCTGAGGAACCTCCAGACTGATTTCCAGAATGGTTTTACCAGCTTTCTATCCCACCAACATTGGAGGAGTGTTCCTCTTCTCCACATCCTTGCCAGCAGAGATTTTATTATTTCAGGATAAAAAATAATTATAATTTAACAATTTTACATAAAACAGAAGCAAACAATAAATTACAACAAATAAATATATTGGATAAATAAAAGGTTATCAAGTCAAAGCAAAGTTTTATAAAACTGAGCAGTAAGGTAAATCTTTGTGTACAGTCTTCAAAACCAAGAGGTTTAATCAGACACTAAACATTACGAGGTATTTGTGGGTTCTTTTATATTATTTCTTTATTATACTTTAGAACATATTATAAGATTCTTCCCATACACATAAGATTTGTATTAAATAATCATATTAAGAAAAATTATGTATGTTCTCAGAATCTTGTAAAACTTGTGGTTATTGCATAAATGGACCATTTTGTTGTTTTCAGACTTCTTTAGATGCCTATAGTTCTTTGTGCAGGGTTGAGGCCTCTTGGATTTTTCCCATCCATGTTAGGTTATTATGTCTATTGTTGTACTTATTCAGCTCATATTTAGTGAGTCATATTGATGAGACCTTACAAATGTAGATTCTAGCATTCCTAGACTATACAGTGTCACAGGAAACTCCCTCATCCTCTTGCTTTTACAATTTTTCTGCAATTCTTCTGCAATGATTTTTTTAGCCTAGGGTCCACGTTCTGCTTTTGATTGGTTGCAGTTTTTTGTAATGGTCTGAGATTGTTCCAAAGAGAAGTTTTCTTGGTGAAGAGTGGGGACTACACTTATCTGTGGGACTAATGACAAATATTTAAATTGTAATTAGGTATTATGTTAGTTTAATAAATATACTTTTGTAGGCTCTCCTTTTGGATCCATGGCTTCAGTGGCTTTGGGCAGTTGGCTAGATTTCCAGTATCAAGTCTGATTTACTTCTTGTTAAGTAAGCCTTATGTTCAGATAGATAGCTACTAATTATTTCCAAGGTAGGCAAGCCGCTCCTGTGTCCTCAGGTTATTCTACAATGTTGATCAGTCTTATGGTTCTTAGGCATCAAAACCAGGTAGGGCTGTGTGTTTGTTCCCTTCTTTGGAAGCTTGCACGATGCCTTCTGGCTTCATAAATGTGGTTTTTCAGGAAAGAGCCATTCATGTCAGATTCAGTTCATGGTCCTCTAGACCCTATGTCTGAAGTGGTTTCTTCAGCAATAGAATAGCCATGTCCAAGTTTTTAATTTATCATTTGTTTTCTTGGTATATGGAAACATTATAATAGAAGTTTCTTAAAATATCTATAACTACACATAAACATAGTTTAAATGCAGTTATCATTTAATGGTGAACAATACCTGGACATCACACACTACAAAATGAAAGCCTCATTGCTAAGACTGGGTTACCACTTTCTAAGTTGTTGGTCAATAAGTTCCAAAAGAGCCTCAAACATTTCTGACTATGGCAATTGTTCTAGCTATATTTCAGAAATTGTAGGATATTTATGTTGAAGATAGTATATAATAAATTCATAAATACAGAGAAATCAAGTAGGAAATTACTGGAAACTTCATTTCTACCAGTTACCATCCACAGCACTGGACAGTGTTATACATGCTGCTAGAGGAAAGTAATTATTAACATCATCTGGTCATAAATAAATTGGGAGTTACAATGACCAGTCCAGTAAGCTATGCCTACTGATAAAATACTAGCATGGATAATATGGATATAATCAACCAACAAATATCTGACTGGATTTAAGATGAAAATTTTACCTAGCATTGTTAAAGAGGCCAAGAACTATGGCTGAATATGTACTAAATCCTAATGGAGAACCTAATAATATTACTGTGAAAAATATATTTAATATTAAAGTGCCTCCTAATGAATTACTGCTATAACCGTAAATTAGAGCTTCTCTCAGTCTTAAACAGAGAAGCTTCCTGCAGTAGATCTTGATTAATACAGAGACCTCCCACCCCAAGTGGGCAAGATCATGAGCTAAGAGCACCAAATGGAGCATCTACCTCATACCCATTCCTTTCAGGTTCAGATATCTTAAAGGAAGAACATGTAGGAAGATTGTAAGAGATGGAGGTAATAACTGATCTCAAGAGCACAGCATTTTTTAGACACAAAAAGAATTATACATAGGTCAATCACTATGATTCTAGCTCAAGCTAGACAAAAATCCCAGCATATACCACAATGGTGGGAAGGGGTGTAGGCCTAAAGTCTCACACTCGGCTGAGGTTTTATTGGCATTTGATAGTTACTGGGAAAGGCAGATTCAGTTTTCATTAACAGCACAGCATTAATCACACTCTAGGTAGACCTCACACCTAGGGGCAGTTGGACAACACAAACTAGATTCCTAGTCTGTTTTTTTTTTATTTTTTGTTTTTAAATAAAATGATGACTAGAGTGATAGTCTGACTATTAAGAACACTTGCTGCTCTTCCTGGGGACCTAGATTAACATTGTGGAGCGGTCGGCTGTGCAAGGTATCCTGGTTCCCGGTCGAGATGAGGTTGAAACCCCGGAGACCCTAAGGGACAGAAGGTGTTTCCCTAACTCCCGGGAGGCCAGGCCCCTCTTACATAGCTACAGCCCCCCCCTTCCCCGTAGAGAGACTTATGGCCATCAGACATATAGAAGGACCATACCCTCCCACATGTAGGTAAGGTATTCCCAAGCTCTCAGATCAAGCTCATAGGAAGTACCTTCTGTCAGACCCTGACTCACCCCAAAACTGTATATAAGAATCCTGTCCAGATATGCGAGAACTACTCCATCATCTGAGAGCTTCTGTCATGAGAGTTGTAACACTGCCACTTGGGGAAGAGATCTGCTCTCCTGAAATCACCACCAGAAGCTCCCCTGCATCCCTCACTGGCTAGCCAGCTTCCTGCTTGGAGGAGTCTTAGAGCAACTGAAGCGGCACTGGCAGAGATGAAGGTGGAACAGCAGCGGAGGCAGCGGAGGCAGCAGAGGTGACTCCCCGTCCCTGATCAAGTTCTCTCCCTTTCGCCTGTACCCTCGCACCTGGCCTGGCCAAAGGTCTCTGTGGAAAGCCTCTAATACAAAGACCCACATAACATGACAGATCACCTCTAATCAATCTCAGGGGATCAAATACTTTCTTCTGTTATCTGCAGGCACAGGCATGTACATAGTAGCCCAAAATACATGCAGGCAAAGCATCCATGAAGCTTAAAATAGAGGTGGTGGGGTGTGCAAGCTTCTAGGACAGTCCAGTCTATACAGGGAAGCCATGTCTTAAAATACAAAACAACACAACAGCAACAGCAGCAGCAGCAGCAGCAGCAACAACAACACTAACAACAGCATTAAGTTGGATGGGTAGTGGGGAGGCAGGGGTGGATCCGAGAGGAGATTCTTTTCTGTTATGTATCAGTGTTAGTCATTTCAAAGAGCTGAAAGCATTCTTTATACATATATGGTTTTCACCAGTTTATTTAAAAATTCAAATTAATACCACTGCTTTAAAAATGAAACTATTATTTTACACACCATTTAACTTACAATTGCATTCTGAACCTAATTTAACTTTAAATTTACCTTTAAGCCATTAAGAAAATAAGATTAGAGGGAAGAGAATTGAATCCCATATGGTTGTTCTAGGTCTCTCTATTTCGATGCAGAACCTGATTTCAAATGGGCTTGTTTACGTAGCTTAGTGTGAATGCAATCATTTTCTGAAACTACCCTTCCAGACCTTACATTTTATTAAACCCCCTTTAATCTTCTTTTTAACAATTTGTAATTTGTTTTCATTGAACTCTTTTTTAAAAAGGCATTTCTTGGAATCTCAACTCATGTGCTCTCTTCCCTTAGTGGCAATCTGCACTGAACAACTTTCTCTTTCTGTCAGAGCTCAAGAAATTTTACCTTGAGTTTTATGGCATGTGTCAGCATGCAGTCAATTACAGATTCACTAACAATCAAGTCACTGATGACCTTAATCAGCACAGTGTTAAGAGACCTCACATACCTTTGACATTGGTCACATCAGACTGAAAGGAAAAAGTTTAAAATTGCCCCCTAGACAAAAGTTGAAGCCAAAAGCGGGCCCTGGAACTGCCTGTTGATCACAGAAAGAGTAATTGCACCAGCTGGTTCAGCCACTTTGTTCCAGAAACTAGCTAACCATAACAGCAGCTAACCATAACAGCAGCTGACCATAATAGCAGCTGACCATAGTAGCAGGAACTGGTTAACCATAAAGTTAGATTAAAATCTTAAAGAACAATCATGAGAAACAGGACGTTCTTCCTTGTGATTCGGTATGGTTTTCCCTTTAATTACCCCTTCTCCCAGCCATTCGAGGTCAAGACTGTGTGGGATATGAGTCTCAACCCCAGTGCACTGGTTTCTGTCGTCCCTATCTATAAACCTCTTGTTGATTGCATCAAGATCGGTCTCTCGTGAGTTCTTGGGGGGTTTCGTTATCCTGAGACTTGAGTGAGGGTCTCCCCGCTCCAGGGGTCTTTCAAGACCGTGAGGTTGCTCAAGGCAAGATCTGAATCAACAGTTACTCCTTGAAGGTTAGCAGGGATGCATCTAGAAATTGTCTCCTTGTTCCTAGATATTATGGTTAAGCACACTTAATAATATTGTCACAACAAAAGCCAAATTACATAGAAAATATGTAGGACCAAATCTTGGGGTTTCATGTGAGAAAAAATTCAAAGCTTTGATTAAGGGAATAATGGATTCAAAGAAATGTGAAATGCTCAGTCATGACCCCAGATACATTCATCTACACAAGCACATTTCTGTATCAAAGTCACAGGTTTGATACAATTTGCACTGTGGTTTCCATGGGCCCAGTGAGCAGCAAAGAGAGAAATTCCATCCAGTTCTTTTGGCGTGATCTAGCAGTAGCTGATGTCTGTCACATCACCTCCCACCACAGCTTCTCTTGACACTTGACATGCTGCTTCTTCTCTTTAACAGGGATGTGAAGCCTAGACCACAGCAGACCCAGTTCTGAGCAGAAGATTTGTTGCAAGTGAATCCAGGGAGTTTAGCACAAAGCATCATAAGGTACGTGCTGTTGTCATTATTAAAGTGTCCAGATGCTCAGAAGCTACCTCTGTCCACTAGGACAGCTTCTGGTCTCCTGTTTCTGAGTTATGTTTTTCCAGAAGCACAGACACTTTGTAATATATTCTGTGATAGCTTGTTATATTTGATACCTATGTTCCCTCTGAGAAATGTAGGTTCTCTGCAATGCCTATAGTACCTGAAACTGCCCGATCAATCATGGCGACCACCGGGGAAGTGAGCTCTCTTCCTGAAAGGCTGGCTCTTACTAATGCTCACTGCCCCTTTCTCTGAGTCTTTTCTGCACTCCCTGAATGTGCTCATTATATTCTGTTAGTTAATAAATGATATTTAAACTTGTTCATTTTACAAAATATTGCAATACATAGCCGCTGATGAACTAGACATTAGAGCACAATATTTTATGATGTACAATTTACCTGTTTCTTTCATTTGTCGTCACCACTTCTAGACAGTTTTATTCATGCCTTCCTTCAAGTGTCATTTTTGGGAGAAAAATGTTGTATGTAATATGTAGAGAATGTTTAGAAATTGGGTTTCAATAACATATACAAAGGTAGGCCTAACTTTAGAGCTGGAAATAACCTTGATATGAGGGGAGTGACTTACACTGGTTTGAAAGAGGCAATCATGACATAGCATCCTCTCTGAGTTCTATTTAATCACTCAGGCTATTGGAACATTGCTATTATTGAACTTGAGGTCACTACCAATGCCCTCAGTCATATTTGACCACTGGTCCTCAGTTAATCAATAGAATGTGTGAAATTAATAGTGGGAAGTGGAAATGGAGATTTAAATAATATGGCTGCATTGGACTAAAGAGCAAAGAGATCCAACAAGTACCTCAAGTTCATTTTGGGGTCCTAAAGCAAGATCAGCTTTTGAACTGTAAGGACCAAGGATTTAAACATCTAACCAGACAAAGCTCAATCACACCCACCATTGATCCATTGTTATCTGGGCTTAACTTTCCTTCTATAAGGTGATATAGTCTGTTATTAAAATGGTTTGAAGTCTTTTTCTGGGAGCCAAGGTGATCCTCTGTCTGGTGCCCTTTTCTTTTCCTGGCATGGGATTCCTGAGGAAGTTGCCATTTCTTTGTGGTTCATTGTTTCAATAGATAGATTGGGAGACACAAGTATTTCTTCAGAATATATTTATTTATGCCAGAAAAGTCACAGACACTGTGGAATTATTTCAGTCACAATGCTACAGATCAATTTTTTTCTCCCATAACAATATAAATCTCCCCTTTCTACTTCTTATTATTAATCTGGCCCTTTTAACTGATTTACTGAGGACCAGAGGCCAGACATGACTGGGGATATGGTAAACTGAGAAACATTTAACACAAGGGTTTCCAGGATGCCAATGAAATTAATTCAATCTCTTCAGTTATTATCCACACAATATCAACTTGTGAGAGCATGTTTATATAAAAAAATACTGCACAAAATTTAACACTGCTAAATATGCATATCTAAAACAAATGTTTTGATGTGATACTGTTTTATTGCTGGATTTGTTAGAATCAAACTCCGGCTTCCCTGATAAGCCAGGCTCAATCATCTGCTCTCTTCAGGCCAATTAAACTAGAGCTGATAGTGAAAGCTGAACAGGGAGAGTGATTTGAGGTTTTTGCCATGTTGGATAAAAGAACATAGAGTTCAAGTGTCTCCCTCGAACTATCCATCTTTGTGGTGCTGGCATGAATTTTGCGATTAAATAGAAGACGAAAGGTGTGCAGAGTTAAGCAGTCCCATCAGTGTAATGCAGCCCGTCATTGATCTGTCATTGCGGAAGCTCTACTGTTTCCTGAAAGGTAATCTGAAAAGATGTCAGAATTATGAAATCTCTTTTCAGTAGATAAAGTTTCCATCCAACTGTCACTGAGCTCTAAACTTCCCCCCTTCCCAGCATGAAATTTCAGAGAGAAAAATTCCACCTTCTTTTGTCGCATTGTTGTAATAGTTAGATATGCAGCCAAGAGGGGCACCACCATCACTCTGAAATATCTTCACACCTACCACGGCAGGTACATGTGGGTCTCTCCAAGCGCGCAATTAGGCATAGTATTTAGTTTATCTGTCTTGTTTTTGTTTTTCTTTCTAAAACAGAAATATCTAGTTTCACTGAATAGAAAAACCTTTCTTTGATTTGCTAAGTCCACTGGTGTACTTTTTCTGTCCCTTCTCTTCATGGTACTTCTATGAACAGCTGGTATGGTCTTGCCTGGCCTTTATCCTTGCTCTACTATTTGCTCCATGTCTAGATTAGTGTATAATCCACTAGATTTCTTTTTGATGTGTGCCGGATTCTCCATGCAAAGTGGGGGTAAGAACAACATTTCTTCCTGTAAGTCTTTACTCCTGTAGCTTCGATCTCTGCTGCTCATACTACACACACACACACACACACACACACACACACACACACACACACACACACACGCACACACACACACCCCACAGGCAAACACACACACATGCACGCACGCATGCACATGCACACACACACACCACACACACACACACACACACCCGCGCGCACACACACACACACACCCACACACACACACACACACACACACGGGTGGGCAATTGTTTCAGGACTTGCTTTCCTGACAGCACAGGTAGCTGGAAAACAGGTGTCTATTTTCCAACTTGTCAGTTTTTTTCCCTATGATTTTATGAATATAAGGCTGAATCTGTGACCCAAGTGATCACAACTGCAAAGCATGTCTGATAATGCCTGGAAAAACCATAAGCAATTTATAGAGATGTTTGCAAAATATACTTATTACAATAGTTGATGTTTCTTATAGGCCCATCTTTCAATGAAAACATCAATGGGAATATAAAAATAGATATTGATGACCCAAAGCTTGTATCTGTGCTGATGTTTCTGCATGTTGATTGACTAGAAATTTCATGATTGTGTAGATGAAATGTACTACCAGTGAGACACAAAATAATCTCACACAAGTAGTGTGTGGAAGGCCCATGGCGTGACTACCAGGTTCTGTGTCTTTGAACAACAGTTTGGACAGAGACATGTGGATAGTAACAGTCAAGGAGGGGTATTTATTGACAAAGAGAAATACTTCTAAGCTAGGAAATGAGCCAGAGGCGGAGAAAAACGAACCTCCAAAAGTTCTTAGGATCTTTTCCTAGGTCAGGGCCAGTTATATATTATGGAGTATTTTGTGAACATACATCCGTGTGTGTGTGTGTGTGTGTGTGTGTGTGTGTGTGTGTGTGTGTGTGCATGTTTTGTTTTGTTCCATGTAGTGTCCTATGAATGGGATAGATAGTTGCAGTTTTCTTCAGCCATTGATGATTTTTTTATATCTTGATATCTCTGGAATCTCCTTTTTCAACCTCTTCTACCTCACAAGCTTTAGTCCATTTAAAAGCCTTTGTTGCCCATTTTGTGTCTGTTCCCCAAATCCCTAATTCTTTTAGATAAAACCTTTGTGATGTGTTTATATAATAGACTAGCAGCACCCACAAACCCAAAAGCCAAGAATGTCATCTGATAGCATCTGAAAACTACTTTTATGTAGCTTAACCTAACATCCCCAACAGTTTACTTGATAAAATATATTGATCTGTGACAAGATTTTGTGAAAATAAAAGTTCTGGTGATTTTTCCCCAACAGTGGAATGTGTAATTCAGGGTTTATGTCCCAGAATCTGTCCCTCTGGCCATTGTCACTCATATTTGTCTCATAATAAATCATTCTTTACCTACTTTAAGCAAGAACTATATTTTGTATCAAAAAAGGGCTAACTTGGATAAAATAGTTAAAAACCACTTTTTAGAAATTCTTAGGTACATTTGTTTCTCCTGTCACTTCAGGAGTTGAGATGAGAGCACAAAAATTATTTATTTTTGCTGTTGTTATCATTATCTTTAAACAACAACAACAACAACAAAATACAGCCTCTTAAAATTATTTTATTTATTTCCATTGCAGATGTCATCCCCCTGCAGGTCCCTCCTCTCAGAGTTCTTCACCCATCCCTTTCCCGTTCCCCTGTGAGAGGGTGCCCCTACCCCTCATCCCCCTTCCCTTGGGTATCAGGTTTCTACAGGATTAGGCACATCCTCTCCCACAAGCAGTCATCCTCTGATTAATCCTTATAAAGAAGTTACACATGTGAGTCTAGGGTCTATTCAACAGTTTTGAAATAAGTCAGGAGTGGAGACACATATTATCTACAGAAGACTGACCTTTTGGTTTTGTTAAACTTCAGTGAATTACAAGGGAAACAAAAGGGTTCTGAAATTCTTAAAGAAGTAAAAGTATTTTTGAGCCTGGCTGAAATACATCTAAATTGGGGGTTAAACAAAGGGAAATAATTTTGGGGCACTCCATATGCAGATGTGGAAATCTAGATCAACTAGACTTCTAGAGTTTAGGAAGACAGGACTACCATCCTATCACAATAAAACAATATTATTGTCAGTCCTTGACATCTAGAGGTATTTTAGCTACTAGCTATTAGATGTTCAGGAACATAAGGCCTGTTTTATTTTCTCAATTCTCAACTGGAATATTGACTATGTGCCAGTTCCACTATTCTATTTTAGAAGCAAATTTCTTGTCTAGCCATATGGGGTCACTCACCTACCGAGAAGAATTTGTCTAGAATAAAGCATATCAGGGGTATCACTTAAAACTGATTAAAATATGCTTGACAAAATTTAGTTTTACATTTTATGAGTTGGGAACATTTAGTAGAGTCCTCAGACTTAGATTTAAGTTGGATTGGCAAGGTGTTTGGACTGGCTGATGATACTTTTCATCTAGGAGAGCATGAATTTTGAAAAGCTAGAGATGGACATCCACTAAAATAATAATAAAGTCCCAACCCAGCTATATTTAGAATTGAGAAAAATAAAAACAAGCATTTCACTTCACTCTCCACATCTGCCACTTCATGTTACCCCTCTATGCCTCTGCCTTCACGTGGATTATCCTTTCTTAATGACAGAGAAGCTAGTCATATTGTAGTAAGACTCAAGTTAATTGCTTCATATTAACTTGGTTCCATATTCAAGATTCTGTTTCCAAAAGTTTTAGATATCACGGTTTGGACTTCAACTGTGCTTTTATGGGTTTCTTATAAATATCATCTCTTTATATGGGATGAAGTACTCTGGTCTGGTAGTGATGGTTGAGGCTTATTACAAGTTACCCACTGAGAATCCCTCACCAGGTCAATATCCATCATAAACTAAGCTCATTTTCAAGGACAACATCCTTTGGATGATTGCTGTCACGGTGTCTGATGTACACATTATGGTACCTCCTGCCCTAAGCATGTAGCACAAACTCAAGAATACCCCAACCCCATCACTTTCTACCATCCTCAGACCCACTAAAGACGACTAAAGATTTTCATATTGTGTTTTTTTTTACCCCATTATCACTTGTATACATATTTTTGATTTGCTATTCATTTGAGAAGGAATTTAGGAGGACAGATCTGTCTGGATTGGACTGCTGGATGATAGAGAAAGCTACCCTTGAGTTCTGTAAAGATTCCCAGCTGGCTGTGTAAATTGTCACTCAGTGCTCCTTTCTGGAGGCTCCTTGGACTGCTGCAGCCTGACTGATGTTCCTGAAATCTTAGGTCACAAAGCTGGCATCGTGCTAGTCAGCAATACAGGACAACTGAATTATATCACCTGGCAATGAATATTCCTTAAGGAACATATATTAAAAAAGAAATTCTCTGCAATATTTGAATTTTGTGTCTTAATCATTAATATATTTTCAGTGTGGAATACTAGAAAATATGGTTTCAATAAAAATATACAAAAAGTGCTATCAGCAATATAAAAGGTCAGGAACCAAAGTTTGTCTTTGTATAGATAATTTTAAGCTGATTTAAAGACAGTATATGATATCATACTATCTTAATTATCATTAAAGCAGCATGAAAAATTATAAGACAAGCATAAAGCAAGAGTGAAAGTGCATCTAAGTTTAGACTCACATATTGCACAAATGCTCACAATTGCTAAAAATGTCCAAGTGTGTAGTTAACTGCCCCGAGACTACCAGGTCTTACTCTAAGATTCAGCTCTATTTATTTGCACATTGTTTTCTTCTGTAAATGATACTAAATCCTTATTTACTTCTAAGGCACATTATCTGGAATCCTTGGCAAAGAAAATTTTCATAATCAGTATTTTAGTTCAGTTGTGTGATGATGTGTTCTGCATTTACATTTTAAGTTAGGGTAACTCAGAATCTATACATTTCGTTCTTCTTTAAATGTTCGCTATGTTAATTAGAGTATCACCATTGATCTGATTTACTGAAAGTTTCATTTTATTTTAATGAAATTATCAGACATTGTAAAATGCATTAAAAATAAGCATTTGAACTCAAACTATTTACACCAATTTTCAAAAGCTTTAGAAGAGGCCACATTGCTACTTAAAGCTTAAAGACAGAGAACATGCCTTCTACATTTATTTTCCTCAAAATTGCTTTGGGTGCTTCTCCTTTGCATTCACAGGAAAGTTCTCAGTTCACCCTGTCACGGTCTGTGGTGAGTGGCTTTGGGCTTGGATGAGAGACTGCATGAATTCCATGGGTGCAACTGCAGAGGAATGCACTTGGTTATACTTTATGAGCAGAACATATTGTATTTGTTTCAATTTTCCTTGGTATACCTCAGCAATGTTTGATGCATTTTAGTGTGCATCTGTGGTTTACTTCCTGGTATTTTGTAACTTGATTGTTATGCTGAAAGACTGCTCTTCTAACCCTAATACCCATCGCTGTTGTTTGCAGAAGCAATGTATATTTATGGGACTCTATGACACTGAAATCTTACGAATAATTTTACTGAAGTTTTACTGTGAATTCTGCAGCCTTTCCTGTATTGTTGTATCACACTAACAAGTTAATCATTATGAAATGTTCTGGGTTTTTTTTTTCCTTATCATAAATACTTGTTTGATATGGATGAAGCTGCATCTGGTCTCAGACAGCTGTACCAGTTTCCAGCCTTTAATCTTTAATCCTCCATCTATTTATGGCCTTTGATACAGGCTTTATCTCTTCTTGATAACATTTAATCACATCTTGCTTTTCTGCTAATGGCAGCGTCCTGCCGTGAACAGGATCACTGACCCACTCAATCCCAATGTTGCTTCAACATGTTTAAGTCTGCTATTTGTTCCTTGCTTTACAAAACCAAAACCTTATTTTTTCCCCTACCCTCTTTTCTCCATTTCTGCCTCACTTTGTACTAAATCAACACTTTCAATGTGTCATTTTGATGTCCCTGCTTATAACTTACCTAAGGTATTTTGACTTTCATTCTTTAACGTCTGTGAGAATTGACAGACGTTTCTATAAAGGGAATAATGGTAGAATTTAAACTTTGGAGCATCTGCTCCTGTTTCCACTGATCAACTCTGTGACTGTGGTTTGAAAAAGTCTCCAGACAAGAGCGGGACAAGTTTTCTTACTACTTCCCAGGAAAAAGTTTCAAGCAGGTAGCAGACCAGTTTGTTCTGAGAACCATGGCTTCCTCCAGCTGATTGCAATCTACTGCTGAATCATAATAGCTTAATTTGGGTTAAATATATAAACATGTTTCAATATTGCTGCTTTTTCTCCCAACTTATTTGGAGTGATATTGCTATATGTGTTACATTTATATAATGTGAAGTCCAAAATACATTGTTATAAATATTGGCTTATACCACCTTAGTATTCTAAAGAAGTTCATGAGTATGTGACAAAAGTATGACATTGCCCTTAATTTCCTTCAAAGATCAAGTGTCACCTTATTATCAATTTTTACCCTGAAGGTTTGTACTTTTTGTACATGATGATTAACAAATTACTTTTCTGTATCTTGGACTTTATGTTGCTTCTCTTGGTTATAAAATTCCTCATGAGTGAGAATGTTCTGCTGTCAGCTTGCTGGCACATGGTTTGCTGTCTTATTTCAGAAATGTCAGGCATCAATCATATTGTATATGATTGATGATCTATTTCTAAGAATATCCCCACTCCCTTTTTCTTGGCTTTCAGAAACTCTACTATTGTGTAGGTGTGTAACTTCTTCGTTTTTAATTTTATTTGGACCTATTTGGTTTTCTGTCTACATTGTGAGTAGACTTGACAGATTTTAATCTTTTCACCTTTCCCTCCCTCTGCTCTGCCCCCTTTCTCTTTGTCTGATTCATGATGTTGCCGTGTTTCACATGTTCTCACATATTATGAAAGCTCTGTTGGATTCGATTTCAACATTTTCCATTCTTGAGATTAGATAATTACTTAGTGCTATCTTTGAAGTGTAGTGATTAAAATTCATGTTAAACTTCTCTAAATTATTTTTTCTATTTTTCCATCTGATTCTTTTTAACAAATTGGGTATCTATCGAGATTGCTGGATGAATCACTATGATTCAGTGCCCTTTAATTTCTTGGATGTGTTTTCCCTTCTTTGAAATAGACCTCCCTCTCCTTCCTTTCTGAATTCTGCATTTGTTGAGAAAGACAGTATTTGTGGACTTTATTTTTGTAAATATCAGTTATCTTTTTCTGTTTTCTTCTACAACTTGAGGTAACAAGAATTTCAATGAATAAATTCTGACTTTCTCGCTTCAGGTTGTCTTGTTTATTGACTTGTGCTAATATATTATGGAGTTGAATACTACTCAGCTATCAAAAACAATGACTTTATGAAATTCATAGGCAAATGGGTGGAACTGGAAAATATCATCCTGAGTGAGGTAACCCAATCACAGTAAAAGACACATGGCATGCACTCATTAAGAAGTGGATATTAGCCCAAATGCTTGAATTATCCTAGATGCACAGAATACATGAAATTCAAGAAGGATGACCAAAATACAAATGCTTCACTCCTTCTTTAAAAGGGGAACAAGAATACCCTTGGGAGGGAATAGGGAGGCAAAGTTTAGAACAGAGGCTGAAGGAACGCCCATTCAGAGCCTGCCCCACATGTGGCCCATACATATACAGCCACCAAACTAGATAAGATTGATGAAGCAAAGAGGTGCAGGCCGACAGGAACTGGATGTAGATCTCTCCTGAGAGACAGAGCCAGAATATGGCAAATACATAGGCGAATGCCAGCAGCAAACCACGGAACTGAGAACGGGAACCCCGTTGAAGGAATCCGAGAAAGGACTAGAGAGCTTGAAGGGGCTTGAGATCCCGTATGAACAACAATGCCAACCAACCAGAGCTTCCAGGGACTAAGCCACTACCCAAAGACTATACATGGACTGACCCTGGGCTCCAACCTCATAGGTAGCAATGAATAGCCTAGTAAGAGCACCAGTGGAAGGGGAAGCCCTTGGTCCTGCCAAGACTGAGCCCCACCAGTGAACGTGATTGTTGGGGAGAGGGCAGTAATGGGGGGAAGGATGGGGAAGGGAACACCCACATAAAGGGGAGGGGTTATGGGAATGTTGGCCCAGAAAACAGGGAAAGGGAATAACAATTGAAATGTAAATAAGAAATACCCACGTTAATAAAGATGGAAGAAAAAATATATTATGGAGTCTTTCTTTTTTCTTGGTTACTTGATTTTATTACTTTATGTGCGCAGGTCTTTTGTTTGCAATTATATCTGAGTAGCATATTATGCTATACCTTCAGAGGTTATAAGAGGGCCTCAGATCTCCTGGTTTTGTGGTTATAGGTGGTTATGAGGCAACATGTGTGTTGTAGGAATCAAATCCAGGCTGTCTGGAAAAACATCCAGTGCTCTTAACCACTAAGCTATTGTGTCATCCCACAAAGCCTCTTCCCCCTTGCAACAGGAGTCTTATTATTCTCTTCACTCTGTTTGTTGGTTTGAGAGTTTTTGAATGTCATCCCACCTTAAAGTTTGCCCCTTACTGCCTTCTCTGTAAATGCATGCAGTCTTCCCTTAACAGGGGTCTTTGAGTGTGTAGGTCTGGCTACGTTCCCCTAGGGATGTAAATTAAGAATGTGTGACACTGTGTCTAGTCCCTTGTAGTCTGTTAGCTCTTTCAACTTTGCTCCTATTAAATCTATGCTGCTTCTTTAGTCAGCTGTGGCCTCAGTAGGATCTGCCAGTTAATTAGCACTCATTCTCAAATATGCCCAGACGAAAAGACTTCTGTGACAGTGTTCAGAACCTAGGGTGGCTAGCTCTCCTTGGGTGGGGAACTTTGGTTTCTGTGACCTCCAAAGCCTGCATGCGTAAGTTTGATAGAGCCCAGAATAGATTCACTGTGTGATGCTGGGCCAAATCTAGATTCAATCTGCTGACTGACTGTCCAGTTTTCTGCAGTGTTTTGAGGGAAAACTTTTCTAAATTCCTCATGCACAATATCAGAACAACATTTTAATATAAAAGCTTATATAGAAATCTAAAGATGTTGATTTGCCTTTTCCTTTTAAATTCACTGCTCAATAATGGAAGTCAACTTTGTAACAATAAACTAATCACAGACAGTTACAGGAAACATAACCAAAGCCTCTTAGTGAAAACAAACAATCAAGCAAACAAATAAAAAATGGGTTTGTAATGAAGAGCAAAGAAACCAACTGCAAGTTTGTGCACCGCCATTGTTCACAGTCAGGTATTAATTTGTGATTTTTAAATGAGTCAACATGCTATTTTAGTACCATTATATTCACCACGAATATTGTCTTCGGATACATGTTATGTGACATTATGTAAGGTGCTACTTTAGCATTCATGTCATAGGCATGATAACGTTCAGTCGCGGCCTGTGCATATCTGTGTCAGGATATATTAATATTTCTGCCCTTGAGATCCATCAGTCACTAAGAAGATGGAATTCTTGGTTCTCCTTTGCTCAGTTTGCCACACTTTCTCATTGCCCAAGTCAACAGCTATGCAATATCAGATTATTCCATGATATGAATCTTGATCTACAAAAGTTACCACACAGTTTTCCCGCTTGGTAATTACCGTAGAAATCAATATAGCATGGGTTGTAGAGATGGCTCAGGGGTTAAGATCACTGGATCCTCTTCCAGAGAACCCAGATTTGAATCCCAGTACCCACATGGCAGCTCACAACCATCTGCAACTCCCATCCTATGGGATTCTATGCCATCTTCTGTACTACTCAGGCACCATAAACAGGTCCTATACACACAGACATAAAGATAAAAATGGAAAATCTCTGAGATAAAGTATGGATGTGGATGCTAATATATCATGACCAAAGCATTCTTTCAACTTTTATTGATGATTCAGGCAAACATCATAAGGCAGTGAATGCAGTGTAACACCCTGGATGGAGAACTGGTGACAACTACATTTGCTTTGAGATTAAAGAGTTAATGGGAAATTCTCAGGCAGTTTGGTAAAACCAGGATTCCAACCTCTGCTCTTTTTTTTTTTTTTTTACATTTCAAATGTTTTTCTCTTTCCTGATTTCCTGTCCATAAGCCTCCTATCCCATGCCCTCCCCTTCTTCTCTAAGGGTGTTCCCCCTCCCCACCCACCCCCTTCCCACCTCCCCTTTGACAGTCCCCTACACTGGGGGGGTCCAATCTTGGCAGGACCAAGGGCTTCTCCTCCCATTGGTATCCAACAAGGCCATCATCTGCTACATATTCAGCTAGAGCCATGGGTCTTTCCATGTGTAGACTTTGGGTAGTGTTTTGGTCCCTGGGAACTCATATTGGTTGGTATTGTTGTTCTTATGGGGTTGCAAGCCCCTTTGGCTCCTTTAATTCTTTCTCTAATTCCTCCAATAGGGGCCCTGTTCTCATGTCTGTTCTTAACTCTAATGTCGATGTGAACTACTCTTAATTGTGGGGACCACTGGAAGGCTGTGGGTATAGTTTTCTTTAAGAAGGACAATGCAATTAACTCATACAAGGGAAGAAGTAAGTGGCAGGGCCATAGTCATGAGAGAGGCACAAGAAAATGATTAATAAGATATAGTCATTGGTTAATGTTACTGAGCATGATATGGAAAACAAAGTTCATTATGAGAGGCTAGTTTTCTATTTAAATACTCAGTCAAGTATCTGCCTGACAAAAAGTACCAGGGTAAAGATGAGCCTGGAGGACAAAATTGAGGGTAGTGTTTGAGTTTCTGAGTCACTGTATGGGTCCAGGTTAGAAGATAAGTAGAGAGTAATGGGTAGGAACTGGTTGCAATATTAGGATATTTGTGCTGTGTGCAGAAATAGATGAAAATATGGACATAATACCCACCAGTAGGAGAAAACAACTTACCTACTTCGTTTAAAAGAGCCTCCAGGCTTATTGTACATCATAAGAAGTATGAGTGGCTGAGGAAAATGTTTGAAAAGCAAGGTTTCGTGTGTCTGTTTCTGGGGCTTGATTGAACTCTGAGAGTGCAAATGGGCAGTGTGTTGAGAGCACTCTGTCGTAAGTTGCTGGATAGTTAACAGTAGGGTCTTTGGTGTGGGCTTTTTTCTTTTATATTTTTTATTATTTAAAATGATTTTTAAGTTTACATATATTTTGATTATATTCTTCCCCTATCACAAGTCTTTCCAGACCCTCTCCATTATGTGTTTATCAACTAATCCTAAATATGAGGCCTGCCCTGAAGTGGTTAACGTATACAATGTCACTCCATTAGAGAACAGTGACTTTTCCCTCTGCCATCAGGTATAAATGACAGCTCAGTCAATAAACATTACCCTAGTGGCTAGGTTTTCATTCACTCACTCACTCACTCACTCACTCACTCACTCACTCACTCACTCACTCACTCACTCACATACTCACTCACTCACTCATTCACTCAGTATTTATTTATTTTCTTAAATATAACAAAAGAAAAATAATAAGGTGAAACAAAAACTATCACACTGAAGTTGTAAAAAACAACAGAAGAAAAAGAGTCCAACAGAATTCATAAGAATCAGAGACACATTCCTCTGCACATTCAGGAATCCCTTAGAAACTATAATCTGGAAGCCATCATATTTATACGGAGGAGCTGGTGTAGACAGTGTAGGTTCCGTGCACATTCTGTTTCAATCTCTGTGAGTTCATATAAATTTTGCTCATGTTTTTTAGAGGGCCTTGTTTTCTTTGTGTCTCTTATCCCCTCTGACCCTTATATTGCGTATAGCCTTCTCTTCTGCAGGTTTCCCTGAGCTCTGAGGGGAGGTACTTGATGGAGATAACCTATTTAAGATTGAGTGTTTCAAGGCCTCTCACTCTGCATAATGTCTGACTTTTGGCCTCTCTATCTCTTTCCATCTGCACAGAAGGAATCTTCCCTGATGTCAGTTGAACAAGGCACTGATCTATGACTATAGCAAAATCTCATTATGAATCACTTTAGCACTATTTTACCCCTATTTTTAGACCAGTAGGATTTGATTTTTTACCCTAGGTCTCTGGAATATCTACTCTCAGGCTCTTGGGCAGATCGGCAGTGTTGAGGTCGGTTCCATCTCACTGAGTTGGCCTTAAGTCAAATGGGTTATAGATAGTTACTCCCACAAACTTTGTGTCTTCATTGCCTTAGCATATCTTGCAGACAGGGCACCATCAAAGATAAAACTTCTGTGGCTTGCTTGGTGTTTACATTTCTCTTCTGAGTGCATACAGACTCTCTTCCTGTACCAAAACATGGGTAAATGCTCTCTGTAGGCACTCAGTTAACATCTTCATGTTCAATGTTGTATTTTCTTCAGCAATGTGGCCTTGCTGTCAGTTTGTGGAGAGCAATCCAACCTATGACCTTGGTAATAGTCTGAGTTATTTAGGGATTCCTTTGGGACCCTTTTGGTCAAAAACTCACTTAGATGTAACCCTATTTAATGGGTACTGGAAGCCTGTTTGGTGACAACACATGACCAGTTGGTATTTTTATTTAGATGCCCTCAAATATGTATATATTTTAGGAAGTTTCTATTGTATTAAGTGTCCATATTTCTCCTCAATGGCCCTTAATTTTAGCTGTCTCTTCCTGTATTCCCTCCTCAACTCCCCTTTCAGCTCCCCTTACCCACTTGGTCCTCCCATTCCAGCACCTCTCCTTCCATCCACATCTTTCTATTCTACTTCTCTTTGGTACTTTACTCTATATATATACCCTCTGTGGTTCTGTGGATTGAGCTTTGTCATCATCAACTTAACAGCCAATATCCACATATAAGTGAACACATACCATTTCTGTCTTTCTGTGTCTAGGATACTACACTCAGAATTTTCTTTTCTATTTTCATCCATTTACCTGAAAATTTCATGGTGTCATTTTTTTTTGCTATTGTTGTTAAACTGCTGAATAATTCTCCATTGTGTAAGCACGCCACATTTTCTCTATCCATTTTCTGCTGAGTGACATCTAGGTTATTTCCAGTTTCTGGCTATTACGTACGGATAGAGAAGCAATGAAAATGGATGGAGCATTGTTGGGGTATAAACCCAATATTCCCAATGTGTCCAAGAGTGGTATTAGATGAATCTTGGGGTAGAACAATTCCCATATTCCTGAGGTAACTGCTGCAATTACAGCAGCTCTATCATGGTTGTACCGGTTTGCTGCTGTTGGACTTTTAAAATCCCTTCCCCTTCCTGATATTTTTCAGGTTAAGTGCACTTTATGGCAAGACACCATTATTTACTGGGTAGCTTCTATAAAATAAGTGAGAGTCTGTTACTTTTCTTTCCTTCCTTTCGTCCTTTCATTCTTTTTAAAATATTTTATTTATTTACATTCCAAATATTGCCCCCCTTTCCTGGGACCCACTCCACAAGTTCTTCACCCCATCCCCTCTCCCTTTTGGTTCTGAGAGGGTGCTCCTCCCCTCCTAACTCACGTCCTTGTTCCCTGGGACATCAAGTTTCTGCAGGATTAAGTGCATCCTTTCCCACTGAGGTCAGACAAGGCAGTCTTCTGCTACATTTGTAGTGGGGGCCATGTCCCAGCTGTGTATGCTCTTTGGTTGGTGGCTTAGCCTCTGGGATCTCTGAGGGATCCAGATTAATTGATACTGTTGTTCCTATGAGGTTGCAATCCTCTTCAGCTCCTTAAGTCCTTCCCCTAACTGTTCGCTAGGGGTCTCTGACCTCAGTCCAATGGTTTATTATGAAGATCCGCATTTGACTCAGTCAGCTGCTAGTAGAGCCACACAAAGGACAGTCATGCTAGTGTCCTTTCTGCAATAATGTTGGGGTTTGGTGCCTGTGCATGGGATGAATTCCAAGTTGGGCCTGTCTCTGGATGGCCTTTTCTTCAGTCTCTGCTCCATCTTTTGTCCCTGAATTTCCTTTGGACAGGAACAATTCTGGGTCAAGATTTTAAAGATGGTTGTGTAGCCCAGTGTCTCGAGCCCATGTCTGTCTACTGGAGGTGTCTCTTTAGGTTCCATCTCCCCACTGTCAGGCATTTTGGGTAAGGTCATCCCCACTGGGTCCTGGGAGCCTCCCACATCCAAGGCATCTGGAACTTTCTAGAGTTTCTCCCTGTGCCCCTCCACAGTCCATTCTGTTTTGCCTGTGTTTTCCTGTATTTATTTCAGGGAGTTACTTCTATCCTTCTTGAAGACCTCTGTCATCTTCATGAGAGAGGATTTTAGGACATGATCTTGCTTTTCACATGTGTTAGGGTATCAAGTGCTTTTGTGGTAGAAGAACTGGGTTCTGATGGTGCCAAATTATATTTGCTTCCGTTGTTTATGTTTTTAAAGTTGCCACTTGCCATCTGGTTATTTTTGATATTAACAGGCCTGACTGTCTCTGGCTAGAGCCTGACCCTCTTTGAAGGCAGGTAGAGTTCTGTGACATGGGTTAGAGCAGGCCTCCTGGAAGGCATGCTGTGCTGTCTCTGGTTAGGTGAGGCCTCCTATGTCCCTGGTTACAGCAGATCTCTTGGGAGTCAAACAGGCTGTGGGCTTGTGGGAAAGGGGACAGGAACACCTTGTCTGTCCTGGGGGGAGTTGCAAACTGGAAGGAAGATGTGGCTAGTTACCCCATTCACTGGGCTGTGTGGAGGCCCCAGCTGGGGCAGGTATTGGAGCAGGGGTTTCGTCTGTGTCCCAGTTTATTTCAGATCTCCTGGGAGACTGGCAGACTGTGAGCTGTGGGAGAGGGGCAGGCCTCTTTCTTTCTTCCTTCCTCCCTCCCTCCCTCCCTCCCTCCCCCTCCCTCCCCCTCCCTCCCTCCCTTCCTTCCTTCCTTCTTTCTCTTTTAACTATTCTCTGGTTGAACTATTGTGAGAAAATGTTTTAGAACAATTCTAAATTTCTGTCTCAAATTCTTCCTTCTATTGAAATTTTCTGGGGTTTAATCTTCTCCTGAAATGGAGAAATTTGCCTTTATAGCAAAACTGATGCTGAAACATTTTTCCATCCTCTCCCTTACTCCGATAGATCAGGTGAATTGCTTCCTAGTCCTCAGAGTTTTCAAAGTCTTAGCTACATTTGAATTTCTACCATAGTATACTGATTTTGTCTGGCACATCTCAAAATGTCATCACATAAATTCAGGCTCTACTGTATCCTGCCAGAAAAAGATAATTTCTTTAAATTCTTTTTTATATCCTATATCAGTGGATGTAGTCTATTTAGGCTTGTGAGAATATGTGAAGAAAATATTAACATTAGGATTCCTTGTGATTATAGACATCAACTGCACAAATAAATCTTGCCCAATTATTTAGATTCTTTGCTTCCTCCAAATAACTGAATAGTCATTTATAGTAAGTTTAAAATCAACAAATCCATCATAAAATTATGGAATTCATCTCAGTGTATGTGGGGAGCGGGTGTGGCGGCAGTCCCAAGATGGCGCCCGGCACTGCAGCTAAGTCTCATGACTAGCACCTGACTTCCTCACACACCCGAAACCAGCCATGTCCATTGTGAGAGCTGCGCAGGTGCACCATGACGCAAGATCAGGCCATGTGACGTGGACCTATGAACTGAGATTATGCAGACTGGACTGATAAGGCAGAGTTGAGGGAGGATATAAGGGAGTGTGATCGGGGGCTGAGAGGAGAGAGAAAAAGAAAAGAAAGATTCTTGCTTGCATGCTGTAAGGTTCCTGAATAAAGCGCTTTGAGAAGAACGCTGTGTCGTCGTTCTTTTCTGAGGATCAGAGACAGAAGCGACAAGTGTATTACCCTGTTTGGATCTGTGGAATGAAATAAGCTCTCATTTTTGCTCTGTGTTTAACAGGACTTCCTATAGCCTCTCATTCAGTAAAATTTTTGCTTATATATTAAAAGCCAACAAGAATGCCACGCCTTCTGGAAACAACTATGATTTTTCCAGAAAACTTTTACCAAGTACCCTGTGCAGTAATGCCAGGACATTTCTGACAGTGCCTCTCTTAGGTTCACTGTTTCTCACTGATCTCTATAAGGGCTTGGAGCATCTTTCTCAAGGTTATTTGCTGTCTTTTGATTTATGCATTTTTTCTAAATCATAAATCCAGTTCTAAACACACTTGAATGTGTACACACATGGGTGCACATGCACACAGACACACATTCCACTCCTATTTGGTGGAGAGAGGTGGAAGCACAATGGGACAGTGGAGGACAGTAACAAGTACTGACATCCTCCATAGTTGTGGGGCATGACAACTGCAGTAGTTAACTTCCCTTATTGCTGTGATCAAACATATGATAAAAGCAGCTTACAAAATGCTTTGTTTTAGTTCACAGTTCTAGGAAGACAGTCCATCATGGCAGGGAAGAGGTGAGAGCAGGAAGAGAGGATAGCTGATCACATTGCACTTACAGTTAGGTAGTGCCACCCATGTTAAATATGAAGTTCTTTTACCCAGTTTATTTAATCAAGGTAGTCCTTCACAGATATACACAGAGATTTATTTCCATGGTGATTCTAAATCCCACTTAAGTCGACAATCAAGATTAACAATCATTACAATTAATTAGATACTCTAAATACCTTGTTTGAGAGGATTCTGAATATTTTCAATACAAATTATGTGTGTTTGGGGTGGTATATGTATAGATTACCCATTGAAATGTCACAGCAGATCCTACATTTTGTACAATGGCTACAAGTTAACTATAAATAAAAATAGTACAGAAAATATAGAAGTAACAACAAATAATAAATTACTAAAAAGATAATAGAGTTGAACATGATACCATGGGCCTGCTATCCTGTCACTTGAAAGGTAAGAACAGGATGTGATGTCATCCTCTGCTGCATAGTAAATTTAAAGGTCACAATGAATAAATAAGAAAATGATTAAATAATAATAAAATGAATTGCCTGAAGTCAAAGTGACTGCCTTTTAGTGTGTGACTGAGAGTTTAGTCAGAAGGCTTCAACTGTTTATTTCCCAAGGGGCTGAACAAAGCAAGTCTGGATCCACTGAATCTAACCCTCTCTTCCCATTTCTTCTCCTGGATTATCTTCTATCTGAGGTAGGTCCTCATGAAGATCAGATGCCTCATAAATCTGAGTACAGCAGGGTAGAGAGACTAGTTGTTAGAACACAGGGACAGTAGTTCTATGATAGAACTCAGGGACTGTTGAATGCCAGGCAAGTGGTCAGTTGTTACTCTTTCCGATATTAGTTACTTGTCTTGTTCATTTGATGGCAAAAGGTAGATCATTTTGAAAACTGGTACTGGCAAAGTGAGAGAAGTCTTACTATTTACTCCGAAAATTTCAGACTGGGTTTAGGTAGATAATTAAGTTATTAGCAGGGTCAGTTGATGACAAGGGGCTACTTTGATAACTTGAGCACTCCCTTCCCTCCAATTACACAGAGTGGTAAGTAAGAAGGAGGTGAACTCACAAAGTTTTTCAGAAGAGCGATCTCCCCGGTACATAGTGCTTCACGATGATGCAGAGAGATGAAGTGTACCACATGAAGGGGAGGGAATGGGACAGACATGATGATGTATTTTAAAACCATATTTTCTGTGGGCTACTTAAAGCTACTGATCTGTTGTTGCAAGACTGATGGTAACAGTCTTCTGGAAAACATGGGCATATTCTCCTCTGTGCCCTTGATTAATGTTTTTTTTTTTTTTTTTTAGTCTTCTGTACTTCAACGGATATTTAGGACATTCCACTCCACTGTCTTTGTTCTTTACTTCAGGATAGATTGCAGATCCTCTAGGCCAGTAGTTCTCGAACTTCCTAATGCTGCATCCATTTAATGCAGCTCTTAATGTTGTGGTGGCTCTTAACAATAACATTATTTTCATAACTAATTTTGCTGCTGTTATGAATCCTAATGTAGATTTCTGATATGCAGGTTAGTCTTGGGTGACCCCTGTGAAAGGGTCATTTAACTCAAAGTGGTTACAGTCCACAGGTTGAAAACCACTGTTCTAGTTTTTATGGGCGTCCCCCTAAATATTCTAATAAAGGGTATTTCATGATTAAATGTCTATAATCTGAATCATAGCTCAGAAGGCCTGGGGAAAAACAGATCAATGACAACCTCTGTGAAATATAGTGCCACTATGATGATTATAGAAATGCAAAAATGAGAAAGCAAATACACGAAATGAAATCTTACTATACTGGGAGAAACCATTACTCAATCCCATTAAAATGTTATCCTTCTCATTGCATATATTATCTCAACAGGGAAATGCACATTATACACTCTTGGAAGATAAGTTTGCATAACAGAAACTCTTATGCATATACCAATACTATGGAGCAATGTGCTTGATATTTAGAACCATGATTGGAAGAAAATCTAAAACTAAATGATTTTTAAATTATCATTACTTATAGTAATTATAAAACTTTAATATAAAAATAAACAACATAAACTTCTTAGGAAATTTCTGCTGTCCCTCAGCAAGACCAAGGAAAAGCCATTTTGCTGAGATATAATTGACATTTCTCAAATTAATCTGTCAAATTCATAATTCTTTGGTTTTAGTATATTTAAAGTCCTAGAACATCATTATTTTGCAATATTAAAGGGAAGCCACCAATATGTTGCAACCCTTTTTATTTATTTATTTTTTTATTAACTTGAATATTTCTTATATACATTTCAGTGTTATTCCTTTCCGGTTTCGAGGCAAACATCCCCTTCCTCCCCCCTTCCTTATGGGTGTTCCCTCCCCCTCCCCCCATTGCTGCCCTCCCCCCGTCAGTCTAGTTCACTGGGGGTTCATTCTTAGCAGGACCCAGTGCTTCCCCTTCCACTGGTGCTCTTACTAGGATATTCATTGCTACCTATGAGGTCAGAGTCCAGGGTCAGTCCATGTATAGTCTTTAGGTAGTGGCTTAGTCCCTGGAAGCTCTGGTGGCTTGGCATTGTTGTACATATAGGGTCTCGAGCCCCTTCAAGCTCTTCCAGTTCTTTCTCTGATTCCTTCAACGGGGGTCCTATTCTCAGTTCAGAGGTTTGCTGCTGACATTCGCCTCTGTATTTGCTGTATTCTGGCTGTGTCTCTCAGGAGCGATGTACACTTCTGCACTTCTTTGCTTCATCCATCTTGTCTAATTGGGTGGCTGTATATATATGGGCCACATGTGGGGCAGGCTCTGAATGGATGTTCCTTCAGTCTCTGTTTTAATCTTTGCCTCTCTCTTCCCTGCCAAGGGTATTCTTGTTCCCCTTTTAAAGAAGGAGTGAAGCATTCACATTTTGATCATCCGTCTTGAGTTTCATTTGTTCTAGGCATCTAGGGTAATTCAGGCATTTGGGCTAATAGCCACTTATCAATGAGTGCATACCATGTATGTCTTTCTGTGATTGGTTAGCTCACTCAGGATGATATTTTCCAGTTCAACCATTTGCCTACAAATTTCATAAACTCGTTGTTTTTGATAGCTGAGTAATATTCCATAGTGTAGATATACCACATTTTCTGTATCCATTCCTCTGTTGAAGGGCATCTGGGTTCTTTCCAGCTTCTGGCTATTATAAATAAGGCTGCGATGAACATAGTGGAGCACGTGTCTTTTTTATATGTTGGGGCATCTTTTGGGTATATGCCCAAGAGAGGGATAGCTGGATCCTCAGGCAGTTTAATGTCCAATTTTCTGAGGAACCTCCAGACTGATTTCCAGAATGGTTGTACCAGTCTGCAATCCCACCAACAATGGAGGAGTGTTCCTCTTTCTCCACATCCTCGCCAGCATTTGCTGTCACCTGAGTTTTTGATCTTAGCCATTCTCACTGGTGTGAGGTGAAATCTCAGGGTTGTTTTGATTTGCATTTCCCTGATGACTAAAGATGTTGAACATTTCTTTAGGTGTTTCTCAGCCATTCGGCATTCCTCAGCTGTGAATTCTTTGTTTAGCTCTGAACCCCATTTTTAATAGGGTTATTTGTCTCCCTCTTGGTCTAACTTTTTGAGTTCTTTGTATATTTTGGATATAAGGCCTCTATCTGTTGTAGGATTGGTAAAGATCTTTTCCCAATCTGTTGGTTGCCGTTTTGTCCTAAACACAGTGTCCTTTGCCTTACAGAAGCTTTGCAGTTTTATGAGATCCCATATGTCAATTCTTGATCTTAGAGCATAAGCCATTGGTGTTTTGTTCAGGAAATTTTTTCCAGTGCCCATGTGTTCCAGATGCTTCCCTAGTTTTTCTTCTATTAGTTTGAGTGTGTCTGGTTTGATGTGGAGGTCCTTGATCCACTTGGACTTAAGCTTTGTACAGGGTGATAAGCATGGATCGATCTGCATTCTTCTACATGTTGACCTCCAGTTGAACCAGCACCATTTGCTGAAAATGCTATCTTTTTTCCATTGGATGGATTTGGCTCCTTTGTCAAAAATCAAGTGACCATAGGTGTGTGGATTCATTTCTGGGTCTTCAATTCTGTTCCATTGGTCTATCTGTCTGTCTCTGTACCAATACCATGCAGTTTTTAATCAATATTGCTCTGTAATACTGCTTGAGTTCAGGGATAGTGATTCCCCCTGAAGTCCTTTTATTTTGAGGATAGTTTTAGCTATCCTGGGTTTTGTTATTCCAGATGAATTTGCAAATTGTTCTGTCTAACTCTTTGAAGAATTGGATTGGTATTTTGATGGGGATTGCATTGAATCTGTAGATCGCTTTTTGGTAAAATGGCCATTTTACTATATTAATCCTGCCAATCCATGAGCATGGGAGATCTTTCCACCTTCTGAGGTCTTCTTCAATTTCTTCCTTCAGTGTCTTGAAGTTCTTATTGTACAGATCTTTTACTTGCTTGGTTAAAGTCACACCGAGGTATTTTATATTATTTGGGTCTATTATGAAGGGTGTCGTTTCCCTAATTTCTTTCTCGGCTTGTTTCTCTTTTGTGTAGAGGAAGGCTACTGGTTTATTTGAGTTAATTTTATACCCAGCCACTTTGCTGAAGTTGTTTATCAGCTTTAGTAGTTCTCTGGTGGAACTTTTGGCATCCATAAATATACTATCATATCATCTGCAAATAGTGATATTTTTGACTTCTTCTTTTCGATCTGTATCCCTTGATCTCCTTTTGTTGTCTGATTGCTCTGGCTAGAACTTCAAGAACTATATTGAATAAGTAGGGAGAGAGTGGGCAGCCTTGTCTAGTCCCTGATTTTAGTGGGATTGCTTCAAGTTTCTCTCCATTTAGTTTAATGTTAGCAACTGGTTTTGCTGTATATGGCTTTTACTATGTTTAGGTATGGGCCTTGTATTCCTATTCTTTCCAGGACTTTTATCATGAAGGGGTGTTGAATTTTGTCAAATGCTTTCTCAGCATCTAATGAAATGATCATGTGGTTTTGTTTTTTCAGTTTGTTTATATAATGGATCACGTTGATGGTTTTCCGTATATTAAACCATCCCTGCATGCCTGGGATGAAGCCTACTTGATCATGGTGGATGATTGTTTTGATGTGCTTTTGGATTCGGTTTGCCAGAATTTTTGTTGAGTATTTTTTGCGTCAATGTTCATAAGGTAAATTGGTCTGAAGTTCTCTTTCTTTGTTGGGTCTTTGTGTGGTTTAGGTATAAGAGTAATTGTGGCTTCATAGAAGGAATTCGGTAGTGCTCCATCTGTTTCAATTTTGTGGAATAGTTTGGATAATATTGGTATGAGGTCTCCTATGAAGGTCTGATAGAATTCTGCACTAAACCCATCTGGACCTGGGCTCTTTTTGGTTGGGAGACCTTTAATGACTGCTTCTATTTCCTTAGGAGTTATGGGGTTGTTTAACTGGTTTATCTGTTCCTGATTTAACTTCGGTACCTGGTATCTGTCTAGGAAATTGTCCATTTCCTGTAGATTTTCAAGTTTTGTTGAATATAGGCTTTTTATAGTAAGATCTGATGATTTTTTGAATTTCCTCTGAATCTGTAGTTATGTCTCCTTTTCATTTCTGATTTTGTTAATTTGGACACACTCTCTGTGTCCTCTCGTTAATCTGGCTAGGGGTTTATCTATCTTGTTGATTTTCTCAAAGAACCAACTTTTGGTTCTGTTGATTCTTTCTATGGTCCTTTTTGTTTCTACTTGGTTGATTTCAGCTCTGAGTTTGATTATTTCCTGCCTTCTACTCCTCCTGGGTGTATTTGCTTCTTTTTGTTCTAGAGCTTTTAGGTGTGCTGTCAAGCTGCTGACATATGCTCTTTCCTGTTTCCTTCTGCAGGCACTCAGCGCTATGAGTTTTCCTCTTAGCACAGCTTTCATTGTGTCCCATAAGTTTGGGTATATTTGTACCTTCATTTTCATTAAATTCTAAAAAGTTTTAATTTCTTTCTTTATTTCTTCCTTGACCAGGTTATCATTGAGTAGAGCATTGTTCAGTTTCCCGCATTATATGTGGGCATTCTTCCTTATTGTTATTGAAGACCAGCTTTAGGCCGTGGTGGTCCGATATGCATGGGATTATTTCTATCTTTCTGTACCTGTTGAGGCCTTTTTTGACCAATTATATGGTCAATTTTGGAGAAAAAATACCATGAGGAGCTGAGAAGAAGGTATATCCTTTTGCTTTAGGGTAGAACGTTCTATAAATATCCGTTAAGTCCATTTGGCTCATGACTTCTCTTAGTCTGTCTACGTCTCTGTTTAATTTCTGTTTCCATGATCTGTCCATTGATGAGAGTGGGGTGTTGAAATCCCCTACTATTATTGTGTGAGGTTCAATGTGTGTTTTGAGCTTTAGTAAGGTTTCTTTTACGTATGTAGGTGCCCTTGTATTTGGGGCATAGATATTTAGGATTGAGAGTTCATCTTGGTGGATTTTTCCTTTGATGAATATAAAGTGTCCTTCCTTATCTTTTTTGATGACTTTTAGTTGGAAATTGATTTTATTTGATATTAGAATGGCTACTCCAGCTTGCTTCTTCTGACCATTTGCTTGGAAAGTTGTTTCCCAGCCTTTCACTCTGAGGTAGTGTCTGTCTTTGTCTCTGAGGTGTGTTTCCTGTAGGCAGCAGAATGCAGGGTCCTCATTGCGTATCCAGTTTGTTAATCTATGTCTTTTTATTGGGGAGTTGAGGCCATTGATGTTGAGAGATATTAAGGAATAGTGATTATTGCTTCCTGTTATATTCATATTTGGATGTGAGGTTGTGTTTGTGTGCTTTTCTTCTCTTTGTTTTGTTGCCAAGACGATTAGTTTCTTGCCTCTTCTTGGGTATAGCTTGCCTCCTTATGTTGGGCTTTACCATTTATTATCCTTTGTAGTGCTGGATTTGTAGAAAGATATTGTGTAAATTTGGTTTTGTCATGGAATATCTTGGTTTCTCCATCTATGTTAATTGAGAGTTTTGCGATACAGTAGCCTGGGCTGGCATTTGTGTTCTCTTAGGGTCTGTATGACATCAGTCCAGGATCTTCTGGCCTTCATAGTTTCTGGCGAAAAGTTTGGTGTGATTCTGATAGGTCTGCCTTTATATGTTTCTCGGCCTTTTTCCCTTACTGCTTTTAATATTCTTTCTTTATTTTGTGCGTTTGGTGTTTTGACTATTATGTGTGTGGGGAGGTGTTTCTTTTCTGGTCCAATCTATTTGGAGTTCTGTAGGCTTCTTGTATGCCTATGGGTATCTCTTTTTTTTAGGTTAGGAAGTTTTCTTCTATGATTTTGTTGAAGATATTTACTGGTCCTTTGAGCTGGGAGTCTTCACTCTCTTCTATACCTATTATCCTTAGGTTTGATCTTCTCATTGAGTCCTGGATTTCCTGTATGTTTTGGACCAGTAGCTTTTTCCGCTTTACATTATCTTTGACAGTTAGTCAATGATTTCTATGGAATCTTCTGCTCCTGAGATTCTCTCTTCCATCTCTTGTATTCTGTTGGTGAAGCTTGTATCTATAGCTCCTTGTCTCTTCTTTTGGTTTTCTATATCCAGGGTTATTTCCATGTGTTCTTTCTTGATTGCTTCTATTTCCATTTTAATTCCTTCAACTGTTTGATTGTGTTTTCCTGGAATTCTTTCAGGGATTTTTTGCGATTCCTCTCTGTAGGCTTCTACTTGTTTATTAATGTTTTCCTGTGTTTCTCTAAGGGAGTTCTTCACGTCTTTCTTGAAGTCCTCCAGCATCATGATCAAATATGATTTTGAAACTAGATCTTGCTTTTCTGGTGTGTTTGGATATTCCATGTTTGTTTTGGTGGGAGAATTGGGTTCCGATGATGTCATGTAGTCTTGGTTTCTGTTGCTTGGGTTCCTGCACTTGCCTCTCGCCATCAGATTATCTCTAGTGTTACTTTGTTCTGCTATTTCTGACAGTGGCTAGACTGTCCTATAAGCCTGTGTGTCAGGAGTGCTGTAAACCTGTTTTACTGTTTTCTTTCTGCCAGTATTGGGGACAGAGTGTTCTGCTTTCGTGCGTGTAGTTTTTCCCCTCTACAGGTCTTCAGCTGTTCCTGTGGGCCTGTGTCTTGAGTTCACCAGGCAGGTCACTTGCAGCAGAAAAGTTGGTCTTACCTGTGGTCCGAGGCTCAAGTTCGCTGTGGGTGCTGCCCACGGGCTCTCAGAGGTGGCAGCACCCAGGAAGATCTGCGCCGCCCCTTCCGGGAGCCTCCGTGCACCAGGGTTCCAGATGGCCTCCGGTGTTTTCCTCTGGAATCAGCAATGTGTGTAGAGAGCAGTCTCTTCTGGTTTCGCAGGCGTGTCTGCCTCTCTGAAGGTTTAGCTCTCCTTCCCATGGGATTTGGGTGCAGAGAACTGTTTATCCGGTCTGTTTCCTTCAGGTTCCGGCGGTGTCTCAGGCAGGGCTCCTGCCTCACCTGGGCCCTCTCCCACGGGAGCCCAGAGGCCTTATACAGTTTCCTCTTGGGCCAGGGATGTGGGCAGGGGTGGGCAGTGTTGGTGGTCTCTTCTGCTCTGCAGCCTCAGGAGTGCCCACCTGACCAGGCGGTAAGGTATCTCTCCCACGGGTTCTGGGAGCAGAGAGCTGCTGCGGGCCGGGATCCGCGGGTGTGGGACTTCCGGTAAACACAGGACGTGCCTGGTCCTAGAGGGATTCTGCCTCTCTTGTCCCGATTCCACCCGGCAAGTCACTTTCAGCAGATAAGTTAGTCTTACCTTTGGTCCCGAGGCTCAAGTTCGCTCGCGGGGTGCTGCCCACGGGCTCTCCGCGGTGGCAGCGACCAGGAAGATCTGCGCCGCCTCTTCCGGGAGCCTCCGTGCACCAGGGTTCCAGATGGCCTCCGGTGTTTTCCTCTGGAATCAGCAATGTGTGTAGAGAGCAGTCTCTTCTGGTTTCGCAGGCGTGTCTGCCTCTCTGAAGGTTTAGCTCTCCTTCCCACGGGATTTGGGTGCAGAGAACTGTTTATCCGGTCTGTTTCCTTCAGGTTCCGGCGGTGTCTCAGGCAGGGCTCCTGCCTCACCTGGGCCCTCTCCTACGGGAGCCCAGAGGCCTTATACAGTTTCCTCTTGGGCCAGGGATGTGGGCAGGGGTGGGCAGTGTTGGTGGTCTCTTCTGCTCTGCAGTCTTAGGAGTGCCCACCTGACCAGGCGGTAAGGTATCTCTCCCCAATATGTTGCACCCTTAATACTAAAGAAAAAAGTATTTGATTGAGACAGCATTGGCCAAACCACAGGTGTCCATGCTTGTCAGTGAGCTGGCCACAGCAGAGGTAGAACGTCCACCCTGGAGTGTCTTTCACTCAGACCCTTCATTTAGACTAGGGTGAACCCTGAAAAGGACGTTTGTTCAGTACGAAATGAATTCAGTTGGGAGAAAGAAGATTGCTCTTGGATTTGAGTACAAAGCTCCAGAGATATTTTGGCATGAAAGAATATGTGTTCAAACATCTGCAAAATGTTTACCAAGAAGAAAACACGTCAGTACTGCTCATTTCCGATGAGACGTTTACTTTAATGAAATCTTGGGTTGCCCAAGTTTTGTAGA
Source organism: Rattus rattus (assembly GCF_011064425.1). Classification (NCBI taxonomy): domain Eukaryota; kingdom Metazoa; phylum Chordata; class Mammalia; order Rodentia; family Muridae; genus Rattus; species Rattus rattus. The sequence continues at coordinate 143,846,688 of NC_046154.1, read as the reverse complement.
CATATTGGATTTTGTCTGAGGATAGGGAACGCTATATATGCATAGTGATTGCAAGATTAAAACCCATCCTAGAAAGGTCAGAAGACTAAGAGATTGCTACTTGGAACTGGGATTACTGTGGCAAGAGCAATCAGATATGTTTTCCAGCGTTCATACTGTAATTGCAAGGTTCCTATAGTCTACCTATGCCCTTAGTTAGAAAAAGAAAAAAGAAAAGAGGAAAATTTGATATTTAAAAAAAAAAACAAGCAAGGTTGTGAGTATTCAAAGGAAGGGTGTGGAAAGAGCAAGAACCTCATTAAGACTGAAAAGTAAGTGTTAACTTTTAATTCATTATATATTTTAGGCAGTTTATTGTTATTGGTACTATGTGACGTAAATATATGTTGGTCTGAGGCTTGCTGACATGTTTGCATCTGGCTGGCTTTGAGACACAGAACTGTGCTCGTTTCTGTGGGACTGGTCCTTAGAAGCCATTTTTTTTTTTAACAGATTGAACTCATCAGCATATGAAGACAAAGGATATTCTTTTTTCCTACAGCAACAGGGCAATCTGTATCCACAATGAAAGGGATATGTAAAACACAGTAAGAAGGTCATATTCAGCATACAGAGACCACTCGTTGTTTACAGTTGTACTGAATCCTTAAGTAGAAAATTGTATAACTTGACCATATACCAGGATTTGTTCTTATTTGTTTTGTTTGTGCTGGTTGAATGCCATTAAATAAAAGGAGAGAAATAAAAGAAAGCTCTCCTAGATGTAGGTTACATATTTTGCTTTTCTGGATCATACCTTGGTGTGTTAATGTTTTTAACTAATTTTCATAATTTTCCAAAAGAGTATGAACTTATCACAAACATTTACCCTGGTTATTAAAATATATGTGTGATATTTTGAAATGTTAAAATTAACCCAAAGCTGTAAATTGTTATTCTAATTATCATTACTCCAAGACATAATCCCAGGGATAAAAGACTTTTTTTCTAGACCACAGAGCCCTTGTCAACGAAGTTGTTAAATGCAGGAGTTTCAGTGTAATGCGTTTTATCATTTTGGTATTTGTATCATTTGGTACAGTTTTATTATATTGCCTTCTCATGGTCAGATAACTAGAACCAAAGCAAGGCATTCCGATTTCATTCATGTTACTGTGAGCATCTATCAGCAATGCTTCTTGACAATATATTAAGGGGAAAGAATAAGTAATTCTAAAGGGAGTCAGCAAAAAATTTAAATTATTATAGTTAACTTCCTCAGATTGGAAATCCAGGATCACTGTGGAGAGCACAAGTGAAAGAGAGGAGAGCTTTTCAGAGAACGAGACCTAAATGATTCTACCTTGAAGGAAAAGGAAAACAGACTTTGGGCAACTTCATAACATCTTTACTATAAATTAATAAATTAACTTTATTTCAAGTAAATGGAAAGTTATCTCTGTTCATTCATTACTGAGGAATAGCATAAAATTTGCATCACAAAGTACGGAGGTGTGGCGGTACCATATTTGTGAACAGAATTGACAATGTATGTTTTTAAAATGAGTCCTTATTGCTGTTATATACTTGGCTTTGTTTTCAGATTAGCACGGGAGGAAGGATGTGAGATGACACACAGTGACTTCCTCCTCAGGGCCTTTGATCCACATTCAGAGCAGCCATCCAGGACATAAATCAGTAACCTGCCCAAACATTTATGTGTGAAGATGGACGTAATATAGCAGTGTTGTTATTTAACATAGTCAAACGAAACTCACTTTTCAACATTTGTACTGTATTAAAATACATTAAATTACATTTAAGAGTAGTTAAAATTTGAAATAGCTCATGTCCAAGAATTACTCTCTGGTCATGCCTAAGTGCTTTAGACAAATCTGTCATTTTGGAAACATAAAAATGTTGCAATCTGCTTTTGACGGTGTGTGGAGAAAAATTTTCCTAATCACACTCTTTCTTCTTTGTGAAACATTCTAGTTGTAAAACCTCACAAAATTCAATTTTTATGAGAAAGAGATGTTGTAGTACAGTGTCAATTTTATATATTTTCTATAATATAAAGAACACTAGGTAAATTCTGAAGGAAGACAGACATTTAATGGAGTTCACACATCATAAATTTTGGTATTAGCAAAGTCAGAACAAGCGTGTATGTGGCAGATTCCTGTTGCATATGTGTTCAAGCTTGCTTATGACACAGCTATTAATGATTACACCTTTCCTGCAAAAAACATTTAGCAAAATCAGCATGAACTGTTAACACTTTACATCAAAAGTCTGGATTCTTTTTTTTCCCATCATTTCTTCCAAGCTACTAATTATCACTACCAGTTTTCATATGGTGGTAGGCGTTGCTATGAACTCAAACATGATTTTATTTCTAGGCAAACTCCATATGAAGACAGATCTTTATCTTTGTTATTAAGAACTTTGGGATCATTCTAATGAGGTGTAGTGTCACCAATGCCTTGGTTGTATTTTTCAAAATGAGGCTGTGTACCATACCGACCACAATGAACAAAAGTCTTTCTTTAGATCATGTGTTTTGAGAGGAAGTAATAGGATGCTTTGTCGACTAGTGAAATGGTATAGACTTTATACTCAGACAATAAGATCAGTTTAATATTATTATGAGGATGTTATTCCTTCAAGTGTCAGTTCTTATTCAGAAATTATACATATTAGGGAAGGTTTACCGAGATTCTGTGCATTCCCTTATTCCTCAGTACACGAGGCTTTGGAGTGCTATGGAACAAAAGGTTGCTTTCTTTTAGAGTAAATCCGTATACACATGACATTGGCATAGAATACTGCTGCTGAACACAAACACACAAACCACACTACTGTCCTTCTGAAGGGAGAGTTATGTGTCACACATATGATGAATGGGTGCTACCATCTAGAGGGTACTGAATGGGTTCTTGGGTTGTGGACATCCTGTACTGAGTTTAATAGTATATGAAAGCAACTTAAAAAATATATATCTTTAGAAACACACAGAAATGCCATCCATGTTTTTCCATTAGCTGTATTATCTACCACACAAAAACATTTTCTTCAACTGGCATCTGAGAAAATTTATAGTTTAATAATTTCTAAATAGAATTCACTTATCTCTTTAAAAATGTTAATAGTTGCTTTCTTTTCTCTGAAACACACAGACACACAGGCATACATATACATACACATATACATGCATAACACAAACACATGCACACACACACACACACACACACACACACACACACACACACACACTGAACTGCTGTTCTAAGTTAGATAAAAAATTGGTTGAAGAGAAAACATTAAAAGTGAAATGGTTCCAAAGTAAGAAGGTGATTTTTATCAGAAAATTCTTATGTATTTTGATTATTTTTAGTAATCATTCTTTCTAGTAAGCCTGTGTCATTTAAAAACAGAAATCTGCTTATTACAACTTTATCGCTCTCCCTTTTTCCCCTTTCTTGCATACATTGTGTCTTTCCTAAGAAACAGCGTTCTACTTGGAGTAGAATTTATTTATAAAACATAGATTTCTATAAAGAAAATCTGAATACTATTTTTTTGTATTTTACTTAGTGTTTGATAACATTTGTGCTTGACTCTTGTATCTTTTACTACTTTGCAAATATAGTTATTACAAACATTATCTCTCTTCCACAGTTACTAATCTTGTGTGTTTTTGAGTATTATATATATTGTGAGTATAAGTAGCCATCCAAACATAAAGAGATTTAGCCAAAAGTACAGCATGCTAGTTGATGCCGTCCAATGAAAGGTTTATGATTAACCCCAGTGGAGGGAAAGAGCAACGCTGTCAAAAATCTTATAGCATTCCCACATATTCTTCAATAAACCTGGGACCACTTTAGAGGCCTAAAATTCCCTAATCATGATTTATTAATCTTATTAATATCAACATTAACTCATATTAAAATTTAAATACACTGTCTTAAATTACTCTTAATATCTTCACCTTCTAAGAAACACTTAAGCATGTTGTAAGTTTACAAACAAAGTATAACTTCACTAGATTATAAGGAAATAAATACTTTTCTCACATCTCTATGCTAATAACCTATCTGTAATATTAATATATTGGGTTGGCTGCCCTACTTTGCCTGGACAAGGTACATCAATTTTTCCAAGTTCCTTTTACACAGGAAAGCCTACTAAACCTTCTGGGTCTGGCAGCTGAAGACCTGACCTGTCATGTGTGGCAGCTGAATATGTAATATTGTTGTATGTATCAAAGACCCACCACCTCTGCCCTCTAAGAAAGCCATCTAGACTACTGGAGCCTAGGCTAACTGTTTAGGTAACGGGGTCATTCTTTGCCAATTTAATTGATACAGAAGCCATTTGGATTATAATTTTTGCTATAATTCATCCTTCTTGGATCTCTGATGATACTGACACTGATGGCTAACATTCAAGCTTTTCTGGTCCAGACAACGATGCCCCAATTTCAGCAAGAAATAGTTGCAGAAGACATTACACCACCCTTTAACATCAGCAAAAAGGCTGCAATGTCCAGTTCCAAAAAAAGCTGGATCAAGTTTCAGGATCTATGGCTCCTGCCTACAATTCTAACCCTGCTACCTGTTCTTAACCACTCCATCTCAGGATCTGGGCTTCCCTTCCCTTCTCCCGACTTGTAATTCTATATAACTCAGCTACTGTGGGCATTCGCTTTCTTGCCTCTTGGCTCCTGGCTGGCTCACTCTTGGCCTCCTTACCTCCTTCTCTCTTCTTTTCCTTTTCCATTCTCCCATCTGTCTCTCCTCTTGGCTCTGTTTAGTCTTCACCCTTCCAGATTCCTCTGGCTGCTCTCTCCCTCATATCTATAATGAAAGCCATCTCATCAACCATACCTAAGAATGATAACATCCTCATTTTTATTAAGTATGAAAGCATATTTAATAAATGTTTGAACTATGTTGGAATGAAGCCTTTGTTTAAACTGTTCAATAATTAAATGTGCACAGTATAAGTCTGGCCACGGTGCAGAGTTGCTTAGCTTAGCTGGTGTTTCCCAGCAGGCTTTCAAAAGACAAGTATGCCTCAATGAAAATTTTTTGTTTATATAAAATTTGAACGTAACTGGTCTATCATGTATGTATCTATCATCTATGTATCTATGTATCTATAATCTATCTATCTATCTATCTATCTATCTATCTATCTATCTATCTATCTATCTATTATCTATCTATGTATCTATCTATGTATCTATCTATTATCTATGTATCTATCTATCCATCCATCTATTATCTATCTCTAATCTATCATCTGTCTCTCCATCCATTTATGTGATATATTGGATTCAGTTAGTGCTTCTGCTTGCATATGTTTGGTATTAACTACTGAGAACTGGGGATGGGGTGTGTCTCATCCATGAAAAACAATAAAGTAATCAAAAAAACAAGCAAAAACTGCTTCCCCCTCTGACAGCTGCCAAGAACTGCCTTCATTTAGAGGTGAAGCCTTGGCAATATTTCCCTTCATCCAACTTGGTATGTCCAGCTGGTATGGTGTTTCTACGTCTAATGTAGACAGTCATGTTGCTGAGAGTTCAAGGAAACAACATCCCTGTCTTATCCAGAAGGTTCTATATCACAGTTCTCATTCTGTTCCTCATGTTATTACAAGTTTCCTGACTTTCATTCCATAGTGATCCTTAAATCTTAGATATAGGATTCCAGTCCCAGATGTCCCATTTGTGAATGGACAACTAATAGTCTCTTATTCTCTATATTTTTTCCAGTTATTGATCCAATAGACTTAGCCAGTAAAAGGAAGCTACATTGGTAAGATGAGAGAGATGTGTACATCTAAGAGTATAAGGATGGGTTCTTAGAAGGCATTTAGACTCTATATTATGTAGTAATGTGGTGCTAGGTTCTACAATGGGTTTTAGAATAAGTTTACAGTACAAGACATGAGTTTCTATCTGTTGATTGGGCTTAAGTTCCAATTAAACAGCTGTTAGTTGATCCCCAGATATAAATGATGTCATTGCACTGTTGGGGAGTAGCTTGCTCTTCACATCATTGTTGAAACTCTCAGGTTTTTACAGCTGGGTAAGGATATTGATAACTTTTCTTATTTGACATCTGCATAGAACATTCTGATATTCTGTTACTGGTACTCAAGTTGACTAATATATATACTCCATTAAAATTTTTAGTAAGGAAGAGATGAATATAAAAGTCCTTATTATGAAAACTAACAAGTTTAGAAATTGCCCGTCAGGTAAAAATGCTTACCATGCAAATATGACTACAAAAGTTGGATCCCCAGAACAGGTGGTAGAAGAAGAAACCTAATTCTATAAGGTCCACTGACCTTCCCACCTATACACACACACACACACACACACACACACACACACACACACACACACACACACCTGCACACATGCATGCACACACACACACACACACTCATTAATAATAAAATAGAATTTTAAGGGTATATTCTTTTATAAGAACATATTGTACTATTTCAAGCAAAAAACTTTAGAAAGTAGAAAACCTGAGTGAAAGAAAGATATGAGAGAAGAAGCACTATGGTTATATAGTAGGAGTAAAATGGGAAGCTAGAAAGAAATAAGGGGACAAGTATAGCTAAGGCAAAAAGAAACTGCAAATAGAAGGTAAAATTTTTAAAAGGAAAATCAGATATAAAGGGCACTATACCAATACAGTAGTCTTTCTTAAACTTATTGAAAGAGAAGTGAAAAGTTAATCTAATTTCCCAAGCCAAAAGGCTAATACGATGCAAAAATGGAACAGAAATCAGTTGTGCCTGTGATTGAAGTATACAAATCTCAATTAAAACACCAATTCATAAAATAAAATATTATCAAAATAATTCTATATAATTACCAAGCATTTAATTCTCAATGTTCTCAGTTGGCTCTTTTTAAAATAGAATTCATCATAGGAAAAGTCATAACACACATTGTAGAGAACCCCAACTGATGAATATGAAGAGAACAAGGGGTCATGTACTGCCCCTCTTTGCTTTGAGATTGGGTGTCCTAGAAGTGGCAGAAGTCTCATCAGCATGGCCGCCTGAACACCTGAATAACAACAACACAGTCAATGCAGATGCTAACTATTCACTTCTCTCCTCCTCCAATCCTCCTCTTCTTTTCACACTTTTAGAGCTTTTTAAAAAAATCTCACATTTTGTTTTTTAAATTTTTATTCATTTAATGTATGTGTGCTCTGCTGCATATACATCTCCTTATAGATGGTTGTAAGGCAATGTGTGGTTGCTAAAAATTGAATTCAGGACCTTTGGAAGAGGAGTCAGCTCTTAACTGCTGAGCCATCTCACCAGCTCCCATTTAAAAAAATATTAAAATTTTTATACAATATAATTTGTTTGTATTGTTTCTTCTCACCCAACTTTTCACAGATTCTTCCCAGCCAACTCTATGTCCCCCCCACCACTAAAATTATCCATAAAATAAAAACTGAAAAATATGGATTGTAGTTGATACTCCATAGGAGAAAATTGATTTTCCCTTTCCCAACAGATACCAATTGGAAATCATTTCTGGATGATGCGAGGGACTTTGTGCTCATTTTCCCTTCTCAGTGCTTGGATTTTTTTCCAGTTTGAACCTGTGCAGACCTTGCTCTGTCACAACTTCTGTGAGTTCATATGTGTATCAGTGTGTCTAAAAGACGGTGCTTCTTTTGAGTCACCCATCATATCAGGCTCTTCCTGTCTAGTGTCCTTTTACTTAGACCCCTAAGCCTTCAAAGGAGAGATTTATTAAGACATGCCCCCAATTCACACTATGCATATTGTCGTGTTGTGAGTTTCTGTGTTAATTCCCAGCCGTTGCAAGAAGAATCTTTTTTGATGAGTACTGAGTTATGCACTAATATATGAATATCCTTTTCCTGACCTTCCATTTTCTTCCCCATTTAATCCTCCTACTCTTGTTTCCTACTTATCTATCTCTTTATAACACTGGGCTACATTTACCCTTCCCGAGAAGATCCCCTTCTCCTCTTTGGTTCCTTGGCTAAGGCAATGTCTCATTAGGTAAAAGTGCCTGCCTTTGCAAGCCTGACAAGTTGAGTTGGATCCCTTGAACTTAGGGAATACAAACTCTACACTTACATATATAAACACATAACAATAATAAATGGAATTAAATTTAAAAGGCTGTGGACTCTGCTAGTCTTTCATAGAGAACAATGAAGGCTACATGGCATGTATTATATGTCTACATATATTCTTCAAAATAACAATCATACAGAAGCTATTTAAAAGCAAAAAAAACCCCTTAGCATTTAGTATAACTTATAGCTAGATTGACATTGTGATAAGTGAAATAAGCCAGACACACAAAGAAAATATTTTATAGCCTTATTTATGCTTGGAATCTTAAAAAGCTTTATAAAAACAATAGTTGTCAGGGTAGAGGGAAGTGAGATCTTGGAGTTAATTTCTGATAAGAGATAGATAAGTTACTTTTGTAAATACATTAAGAACTCATATGCTGAGTATATAAAATCTATAAATTTAATATTTCAAACTCACACAGGTCAGCAAAGATAAATAACAAAATAATTTATTTTTTATCTTTCTTAACTTGAGTATTTCTTATTTACATTTCGATTATTATTCCCCTTCCCGGTATCCGGGCTAACATCCCCCTAACCATCCCCCTCCCTTTCTATATGGGCTTCCCCTCCCCATCCTCCCCCCATTACCACCCTTCCCCCAACAATCACGTTCACTGGGGGTTCAGTCTTGGCAGGACCAAGGGCTTCCCCTTCCACTGGTGCTCTTACTAGAATATTCATTGCTACCTATGCGGTTGGAGCCCAGGGTCAGTCCATGTATAGTCTTTGGGTAGTGGCTTAGTCCCTGGAAGCTCTGGTTGGTTGGCATTGTTGTTCATATGAGGTCTCGAGCCCCTTCAAGATCTTCCAGACCTTTCTCTGATTCCTTCAACGGGGGTCCCATTCTCAGTTCAGTGGTTTGCTGCTGGCATCCGCCTATGTATTTGCTGTATTCTGGCTGTGTCTCTCAGGAGAGATCTACATCCAGTTCCTGTCGGCCTGCACTTCTTTGCTTCATCCATCTTATCTAATTGGGTGGCTGTATATGTATGGGCCACATGTGGGGCAGGATCTGTGGTGGCACACGCCAGTAGGATTTGCTGAAGGAGGCAGAAGCAGGAGGATCAGGAACAAAATAATTTTACTGGAAATGTACACTGCTTACATTGGAGGTCTATGTTAATGATCTTGTATTTGAAGTGAAATCAGTCATATTATAGTCTGATTTTTTTCCTGCAAATTGAGTTATTCAGGTGTATGAGTACTGGAAAATGTGATTGAGCTGCATTGAGTGTGTCTTTGCTACAAAGGTTTTGGAGTTCTTCTGTAATGCAGTGTCCAGACTCTTTGAGTCTTGAGCAAATGATTGGAGAGGAATCTGAACAGTTGTGAGAGTGTAGCTCTATTAAAAATGAGAAAAAAGAGAAGCCCACTCAATGGAAGGACAAGCAACCATGTGCATCTACAACCCTGACTTACTTTCCAGGTTAAGTTTTATGATCTGTACAGAAAAATGAGCCAATCCCAAGAGGAAGAATGGATGGAGACTTACTTCTTACTTAGTATAACACATCTGCTGTTAAACAACTTTGGATGATATGTACACATATGTGCTATATTTCCAATAACCTTAAGTATATGTTCCCATCACCATGCATACATAGGAGACAGGAAATAGAGGATTTTTCTGACAGGCCACTCCAAGAACAGACTGGCCTTGAATGCAAGCTTTGAGTTTGGTGTGAACTGAATGTCCTTTGGTCTTTTTATCTGGACAGTAATTCCTGACAGGAGAGGAAATGCTGGGTATTGCTCTGGGGGAAGATGTGTGTGAGTGAGTGAGTGAGTGAGTGTGTGTGTGTGTGTGTGTGTGTGTGTGTGTGTGTGTGTGTGTGTGTGTGCATGTATTTTGGGAGAACTTCCTTTTGTTTTTTTCTATATCATGATGACCCACAATTACTAAGAATAAAGGACAAATGAGAGCTGAGAGATAAGAAAAAGGAGCATGGGAGGGATGCTGAGTTTGCCTAGTTTTCTTTTCAGTCTCTTTGCAGATCAGTAGTTATTTCTGACACTCTAAACATCTAATATATATATATATAATATATATATAATATATATATAATATATATATCCTATATAATATATTATATGTGGATTTTTTTGTATTAAATCTAAGATTTCTGAATGGTCCTGCATCTTATTTTTATGGCAGCTGTATTTTTTATATACATCCATAAACTATTTAAAAATGCTGCTTTATAATATAGAGCTACATTAATTTATTGCCTATTGGTAGTCAATTGGTAAGTACCATTTGCAAATGAGTATCTTCCTCTGATGTCTTCTCATAAGGAAGGGAAAATTATTTTAAATAAGGTTTGAATGAAAAAGACTACAGTGGAATTTTTCAGAGGAACCCATACAGCTCATTGAATGTAGAGAGACCAAGCTGGTGTTAGCTTGGAGGCGTCACTTCTACATTCTAGTCTCTTTGGCATGGGAAGGTACTTTACAGGCTATGGAATAGAAACCTGGAAACCAACCAGGCCAGAAAACCTTCACCTATAATCTGTCCTGCCTGCAAGATGTACTGGGGCAATGGTGGTAGAGCACATGTGGGAGTAACCAAGCAATGTTTGGTTTAACTTGAGGCCCAAACCTAGAGAGGGAGCCCTTGATCTACTTTGCCTGGATGGCCAGGAACTGCAGAATGTATAGCATGGAAACCTAAGATATAACCAAACATGATTGCACAAAACAAAATAAAAACAAAAACAAAAAACCCAAATAAAAAGTAAAATAATGAATTGATTCTTAATGATATACTCCTATACTCATAGTATCACTGGAGAGCTGTTAGCTTGGTGCTTTTCTGGGACTCCTAACAGTGGGCATGGCTGTTCCTTTGACTAATTTGCTGGCTCTTGGGATGTTTTTCCTATTCTTGGGTTGCCTCAGTAGGGGAGCTTTATGCCTTGTCTTATTGAATCTTGTTTTATCATGTTTGTCTGCCCTCTGGGAAACAGAGGAAGAGTGGATATGGGGTAGAGCAGACATGGTAGAGGGAACTGGGAGAAGTGAAGGGAGTAGGTTTGTATGAAAGAAAAATCTATGTTCAATTAAAAAAAAAGCCATAGTGGAGCATAATAAAAAAGAAAAAGTTTAGTTTTTATTTTGTCCATGGCATTTTTTAACTATACTCATTCAACTTTTTAAACTTTCAGTCAATTAGATAGGTACAAGTTTAATCCAGTTTATGTAAACAAAGTACCAAGTGAGCAGACATTAATACTCTCCAATTCAATCTTGTTAAATTTTATGTGTCTGCTTGAGTATATAAATATGTGTAACTAATGCTCACAGAGACCAGAAGTGGGGTGTCGGTTTCTTTGGAGCTGGGGTTATAGGCAGTTTTGAGTCACCTGACCTGGATGCTGAGAATTGAACTTGGGTCCTTTGAAAGACCATCAAGTACTCTTTACCATTCAGCCACTTTTCCAGTCCAGCTTAAATTGCTCAGATTCTCTGCACAAGGTTCCAGAACCAATGCTCAAAATCAGTTTAAAAGTAGGTATCAATTTACATGTCACAAGTGACAAGTACAACAAAACACTTCCCATGATCCCATGAAATAGAATTTTACTTCAAATAATTCGTATTGCAAGACTAATCTTTCTGCTTGATCCTCAGTGGCATGGGATTTTTTTCATCATCTTTCTTAGTTCTGGAGTCTCTGGCATTCTTCTGCCCTTTATGCTGCTTTGTTTATAGTATTAACGCTTTGTTAACTCCCAAAGGATGAGACTCTTATCCCATCTCTTCATCCCAGTCTGTAGCTACTTCTTCTAAGTTTCAAAGCATATAAAAATTTTGAAGACAAAGTTTGAAGCAGAGACTGAAGGAAAGGCCATTCAGAGACTGCCTGACCCGGGGGTCCAGTCCATACACATACAGCCACCAAACCCAGAAAATTTTGCTGATGCCAAGAAGTGCACACTGACAGGAGCCTCATATAGCTGTCTCCTGAGAGGCTCTGCCAGACCATGACAAATACAGAGGCTCACAGCCAACCATTGAACTGAGAATGGGGTCCCCATTGGAGGAGTTAGAGAAAAGATTGAAGGAGCTGAAGGGGTTTGCAACCCCATAAGAACAACAATACCAACCAACCATAGCTCCCAGGGACTAAACCGCCATCCAAAGAATACACATGGACAGACCCATGGCTCCAGCTGCATGTGTAGTAGAGGGTGGCCTTGTTGGGTATCAATGGGAGGGGAAGCTCTTGATTCTGCCAAGGCTCAACGCCCCAGTGTAAGGGAATGTTGGGTGAGGGGGAAGATGTGGGAAGGTGTGGGTGGATGGGTGAGGGAACACTCTCTAGAGTCAGGAGGAGGGAAGATGGGATGGGGGTTTATGGACGGGAAACTGGGGAAGGGGATAACATTTGAAATGTAAATTTAAAAAATCCATTAAAAAAAGTAAAAAAAAAGAATTTTGAATTTGCTATCCTTGTAGGAACAGAGGATGCCTCTGGAGTTTTGTCCTTTTCAAAATGTTCTATTTTTAAATTTTGGTCTGTGTTTTACTCCTATTGTGATGTTGGTTTGATAGCATGCCAGGCTATTTTTTTTTAAACTCAGTTCCTCTGAGCATTTAGCCAGAGGCTTAATGTGACTGCTGCTCCTATCCCTACGCAGATGCAGAAGTCATATCTTAATATAGCCTGAGCTTGCTTTAAAAGGTTACATTAGTCTCTACCTGAGCATGCATTATTACTTGCAAAAATACTAAAAACACTCCATATAACACAGGCACATAGAATCTTTACATTATCCCCTTAAGAGATGTACAACATAGATGTAACCTCTCTGTTGTGTATAGAATGTCCAGCTTTTTACATGGGCCATGCAGGAAATTTATGTGGTATGAGCTGACTTAAAGGTTATAGTCGTCTTCTACTCCACACAGCTGCATAGACACCTGGGATGCATTAACAACAGCTATGATTTGAAAGCAAATACAAAAGTTAATAAAAAAGCTAGTTTTCAAATGAGAAAATGTCAGTATTTTTACAGTAAAGAATCACACATTAATTTTCGATTAATTAATTAATTATTTAATGCTACAACTAAACTAATTCAGGAAAGAAAATACAGAGGCAGAGCCTGTACTCTAGAACCTCTTTATATTCTGTTCAAACAGAGGCTCCTGTGTTTTGCTTGAAAGCGGAATTATAACTCCAGCTGTCTCAGAAAGAGCTCATGAAAAATAATAAATGGGAACTTCCCAGACTGCTGGAAGTGTGTGGAGTTACACAGCAGGGCCTCAGAAACAATGACAATGGAAAGTAAAACATACTAGAATTCATTTTGCATTCGTTATTCTTGAAAATTTCGTCTGAGATGGCCACCTTCTATCTCTTTCTGCTTTCTCTGTGTGGTAGAAACTGACAGCCAGTGAAAGTATCCAGTTTTATCCAAAGACAGGAAGGATTCTCTTTTTCAAGCAGCTCAGACTGACAGCTGGTGATGGAATCCCAGATTAACCAAAGGTTCTCCAAGTTCACCCTGTGGGCAAAGAAGTTTCAGAGATGGAGTTGGCTCCTAGGATCTCTGTCCAGGAGTGGGGTTGTACTGCACAGAGAGGGGTCAGGGAAGGCTGTCCTCTAACCTAGCAGAGCTAACATAATTCAGTCAAAAGCCTGGATGGATTAAAGAGCTGCTGAAACATTGAAATCCTCGCCGAGCTACAGACGCAGTGACATTGTCAAGTTCCTCACCATGCCCCACTTCAGATCAACTGGTGCAACAAACAAGGCTGCCAGGAAGCAGGCAGTGACTAAAGCTTGGAGGTGACTTAAGTTATATAGATTTATGATAGACATGCTGCCTCAGGAAAAGAGGACTTCAACAAACCTCTTGAAGGTTCATATTTGATAATTCACGAATCCAAATGGTACATGTTTCAATATATTAGTTCTTGAATAACATGAACTTGAGTAATCTTGAGAACACAAGGAATTACACATTGCATGTGTCTGTGAGAAGGACTTAGACATACCAGGATGGTAAAAATGCCCCTGATAGCCACCTGTCCTGTTCTTGGTCATGAAATCTCTACCTTGAGAAGCAGAGAACCTAAAAGCAACCATTCAAAGTCATTCTTCTGGGTTACTGTAAGTAGAAATGAGTGGGTACTTGTAAAGGTTTAAGTAGTGTCTGGCCCTTAGTAAATTCTTAAGAATTAGGCTATGATCATCAGTGGCTCTGCACCATTCCACTGGCCTCAACATGAACAGCAGTAAGGGGTCAGAGGAATAGTCCAGTATTGTCACCTTCAGCAGCCTTACTCATTCCCTTAATCTTTTAAAGAGCTCAACTCTGAACAAACTAAGTTGCATAGCATTCACATGTCAAGTCATTTTTTCACTAACCGTGGATTTTATTAAAATGAGAAAGATACTCAAGAGAAAAAAATTAAAGAACACAATGGTACTTGTCTGTGGAGTATTCAAAGAGTTACAGTGTATTAAAAGTTGTTTTCAAAATAGATTTCAAGCACAAAGGTTTAGGTAAAAAGAGACATTAGGGAAAAATGAAGAAAGGAAGGAAGGAAGGAAGGAAGGAAGGAAGGAAGGAAGGAAGGAAGCAAGCAAGCAAGCAAGCAAGCAAGCAAGCAAGCAAGCAAGCAAGCAAGCTAACTGAATGTGAGCTTTCCAAAGGAGATTTACAGTTCATTGACTGACAGCATTTGCTATACATACTACTTTGGTGTCTCTCGAGTTATATTGCAAAAGATTGCCAAGAAACTTCTTTATCTCTGTCTCTGTCTCTCTACTCATAAGTGAGATTATAAGATGGGTCTGGCGGTACCTTAAATATGACTATAATCTCATAAGGGAAATCCAGGAGCCACCAGGGTTCCACCAAGGATTTCTGATGATATTCCTAGAAAATAGCAAATTGAACAGTGGAAAGGGAGAAAGGCCTTTCGCAAATAGCTGTGTGCAAGAATTCTCAGCTTGCAAGAGGCTCGAATCTGACTTCTGAGTTAAGAGTCCATTCTCTTTACCATGAGCTTGTCATTTTCCCTGCCCCTCTATTTTTCCTCAACCATTACGAACACTTCTCCTACCACCAACAATTGTCCCTCACTATTTTCTCAGCTGCTGATAATTTCCAAAAGATCAGCCCTAGCACTTGTACCCTCATAACTACCTGTATTATAGTCATTCCCATGCCCAACACCACTGGTATAAGAACTGCCACCATACTGTTGTGACATCCTCTTCTGCCAAAATTACCACCACACTGCTATAATAGCCTCTTCTCCACACTCACCACCACACTGCTATGACAGCCTCTTCTGGCACCATTCCCAACACACTGCTATGATAGCCTATCCTGCCAAACTCACCAGTGTACAGATGTGACTTGTCTACCACCCTCACCACCGCACTGCTATGACAGCCTCTTCTGGCAGTATTACCACTGCACTGGTATGAGAGTCTTCACTACTGCTAAATGTTTGTATCCTATCTCTTTAAATCCTATCTATTTGTAACTGTTACTCTATTTCCAAAATGTCTACAATATTGATGCTACCACCACTTCTGTCAATATAATGACGAGCTTCCTTCACACTTACAGCGTTCTAATCACGGTTTTATTTCCACATACTGATTTTGTTTTTAATCCCTAAAATTTTATGAAGTCTAGGAGTACATGTCAGCTTTGAACCTTTGCCACAATGGTAAAGAAGAAGTGTCACCTATGTTAAGGTCATGGACTGCAGGAACTAGAACCAGCTGTGTTTCTTGGCAGCTTGTAGTCTCATGTGAACAGATTGCAGGGGAATTTGACCTTTGGGAAACACTAAGTTGCACTCTTATTCCTCACTGCCTTCCTATCTGCTCTTGTTTCATAAACACACCAATCACTAAATATTGAAATGATATTAATTTTGGAGTGTTTTTTATAACCTGAGTATAATATGCTATTCTCTTGCTTTATTGCATCTACAATATATGAAAGTTTCCAATACTATTATTTCATTTGAATATAACTACTTTTATAGTTAGATGTCAATTCCTGTGAGGAAACACCATGACTACAGGGAACTTGTGGAAGAAAGTATCATTAATAGTGCTAGTGATTGGAGTTTGCCCATGGGATGTGTCTCAAGTTGGGCTGGTTACTGGTTGGCCATTCCTTCAGTTTCTGTTCCATCTTGGTCCCTACATTTCTGTTAGACAGGGTAAATATTGACTTGAAAGTTTTGTGTGTGGGTTGGTGTCCTTGTCCTTCCACTGTGGCTCCTGTCCAGCTACAAAAGGTGGGCTCTTCAGGTTCCGTATCCCCACTGTTAGGCATATAGGCTAAGACCATCTGCATTGACTCCTGGGAGCCTCCCCCATTCCAGGTGTCTGGGACTTTTGGAATTCCCCACTCTTGGAAGCTACATATTTCCATTCACTCTCCTGGCCTTCTGGCCTTCTCTCCTGCCTCGCCCTGTACCTGATTCTGACCACCATCTATTCTTCTCTCCATTCCCTCTCCCACCTAGTTTCCTCCCATCCTCTGCATCCTATGACTATTTTTATTCCCTTTTCTAAGTGACATTCAAGCATCCTCAGTCGGGTCTTCCTTCTTGTTTAGCTTCTCTTGGGCTTCTCTATTGTTCCACCCACCCCAGTACCTGATCACATTCCCCTTTCCCCTCCCCTTACTCTCCCTCACCCAGGTCTTTCCCCCTCTCTGACTCCTGTGATTGGTTCTTATCCCTCCAAAGTGGAACTGACACTTCCTTACTTGGGCCTTTCTACCTTTTAACCTTTTGAGTTCTGTGTATTGTATCTTATTTAATTCTGTCCTTTTTTGGCTAATATTCAGTTATTTGTGAGTACAGACCACACATGTCTTTTTGGGTCTGAATTACCTCACTCAGGATATTTTCTAGTTCTATCCATTTGCCTGCAAAATTCATCATCTGTTCTTAATAGCTGAATAGCATTCCATTGTGTGAATCACCACATTTTCTGTATCCATTCTTCTGCTATGGGACATTTAGGTTGTTTCCAGCTATGGGTTATCACAGATAAGGCTGCTATAACCATAGTGGGGCATGTGCCCCTGTGGTATGGTGGACACCTTTTAGGTATAAGCCCAAGAGTGATATAGCTGGGTCTCCAGGTGGATCTATTTCCAGTTTTCTGAGTAACCTTCAGATTGATTTCCAGAATTGTACCAGTTTGCAATCCCACTGCTATAAGAGTGTATCTCGTTCTTCACATCCTTGCCAACATGTGCTGTCACCTGAGATTTTGATCTTATCTATTATGATTGGTGTAAAGTAGAATCTCGGGGTCATTTTGATTTGCATTTCCCTGTTGACTAAGTACTTTCACCGTTTCTTTAAGTGCTTCTTGGCCATTCAAGATTCCTCTGTTGTGAATTTTCTGTTTATCTCTATAGCCCATTTTTTGATTGGGTTGTTAGGTTTTTTGGAGGCTAGCTTTTTGCGTCCTTTTATATTTGGTATATTAGATCTCAATAGGATGTGGGATTAGTGATGACTCTTTCCAAATCTATAGGTTGTCAATTTGTCCTATTGACTATGTCCTTTACCTAATGGAAGCTTTTCTGTTTCATGAGGTTCCATTTATCATTTTTTGATCTTAGAGCCTGAGCTGTTGGAGTTCTGGTTAGGAAATTTCTCCTGTGTGTGTAACATGGAATCCCAGGGTAATATTTGCATTTCCATGATGACTAATGTTGGACTTTTTTAAAAGTATTTCTTGGTCAACAGTTTCCTCTGTTGAGAATTCTACTTAGCTCTGTCCCCAATTTTTAATTGGGTTATTTGGTTAGCTGGAATCTAACTTCTTGAATTCTTTATATCTTTATATATTTTGGATATTAACCCTCTTTTGGATGTAGAGTTAGTGAGTTTCTTTCCCAATCTATAGGCTGCCATTATGTCCTATTGACTGTTTCCTTTGCCTTTCATTTCCATGAGGTCCCATTTATCAATTGTTGACCTTAGAGCTTCAGCCACTGGTTATCTATTCAGGAGATTGTCTCCTGTACCAATGCATTCAAGACTATTATCCATTTTTCTCTTCTATTAGATTTACTGTAACTAGTTCTATGTTGAGGTTCTTGATCCACTTGAACTTGAGTTTTGTTGGGATGATAAATGTGGATCAATTTGCATTCTTTGACATACAAACATCTAGTTAGACCAGCACCAATTTTTGAAGATGCTTTTTTTTCCATTGTACTGTTTTGTCTTCTTTGTCAAAAATCAAGTATTCATACGCATATGGGTTTATTTTCGGGTCTTTGATTTGATTCCATTCACTAACCTGTTTGTTTCTATACCAATACCATCAGTCTTTATTACTATTTCTGTGTAGTACAGCTTGAGATCAGGGATGGGGTTCCTCCAGAAGTCAGGATTTATTGTTCAGGATTGTTTTAGCTATCTTGGGTTTTCTCTTTTCTATATGAAGTTCTGAATTACTCTCTCTATCGCTTTGAAGAATTCTTTAGGAATTTTGATGGGAATGACATTGAATCTGTAGATAGCTTTTGGTAAGATGGCCATTTTCACTATGTTAATCTTACTGGTCCATGAGAATGGGAGATCTTTCCATTTTCTGATATCATCTTCAATTTCTTCCTTCAAAGCCTTGAAGTTCTTGTTATATACTTGCTTGGTAAGAGTTACACCAAATTTTTTTTTATTATTTGTGGCTATTGTAAAGGGTGTGGTTTTCCTAATTTTGTCAGCCTACTTATGATTTGTATAAGGAAGAGCTACTGACTTGTTTGAGTTAATTTTGTATCCAGCCACTTTGCTGAAGTTGTTTATCAGATGTAGGAGTTCTCTAGTAGAAATTTTGGGGGCACTTATGGATACTTTCATATCATCTATAAATAGTGATACCTTGTCTTTTTCCTTTTCAATTTGAATCCACTTGATATTTTGTTATTGTCTTAGTGCTCTAGCTAGAATTTCAAGTACTATGTTAAATAGATTGGGAGTAGGTGGACAGCCTTCTTTTGTCTTGATTTTAGTGGAATTGTTTTAACTTTCTTTTCACTTAATTTAATGTAGGTTATTTGCTTGCTATATACTGCTTTTATTATGTTTAGATATGTGCCTTGTATCCTTGATCTCTCCAAGAATTTTAACATAAAGGAGTGTTGGATTTTGACAAAGGCTTTTTCAGTATCTAATGAGATGATCATATGATTTTTTTTTCTTTCAGTTTGTTTACATAGTGGATTACGTTGGTGGATTTTTGTATATTGGACTATCCCTGCATCCCTGGGATGAAGCCTACTTGATGGTGATGAATGATGTTTTTGATGTGTTCTTGAATTCAATTTGTGAGAGTTTTTTTTTTTTGAGTATTTTTGCTCAATGTTCATAAGCGAAATTGTTCTGAAATTCTTCCTTTTGGTTGGGTCTTTGTTTGGTTTAGGTATCAGGGTGACTGTGGCCTCATAGAATGAATTGGGTTGTATCCCTTGTGCTTCTATTTTGTGGAATAGTTTGGAGGGTATTGTTATTAGACCTTCTATGAAGGTCTGATAGAATTCAGCACCAAAACCATTTAAACCTGAGTTTTTTGTTTTTTGTTTTTTGGTTTTTTTTGTTGGGAGACTTTTAATAACTGCTTCCATTTCTTTAGTAGTTATAGGACTCTTTAGATAGTTTACATTATCTTGGTTTAACTTTGGTAAGTAGTATCTGCCTAGAAAAATCATTCATTTTATTTAGATTTTCCAGTGTTGTGGAGTATAGGATTTTGAAGTAAGACCTAATGATTTTTTTAATTTCCTAAGTATTTGTTTCATTTTTTTATTTCTGACATTGCTAATTTGGATACTATCTCTGTGCCTTTTAGATAGTTTGGCTGTGGGTTTGTTTAACTTGTTGATTTTCTCAAAGAACTAGCTCTTTATTTGTTGATTCTTCATATTGCTTTTCTTCCTGATAAATTGATTTCAGCCCTGTGCTTGACTATTTCCTGCCATCTACCCCTCTTGGGTGTGTTTGCTTCCTTTTGTTATAGAGCTTTCAGGTATGCTAAGTTGCTAGTATGATATATATCCAATATCTTTATGAAGGCACTTAGTACTATTAACTTTCCTCTTAGCACTGCTTTCATTTTGTCCCATAAACTTGGGTATGTTGTGCCTTCATTTTCATTCAGTTCTAGAAAGTCTTTAATTTCTTACCTAACAAAGTGATCATGGATTAGAGAGTTGTTCAGTTTCTACATCTACGTGGGCTTTCTGTTGTCTCTGTTGTTGAAGTCCAGCCTTAAACCATGGGGATCCCATAACATGCAAGGGGTTATTTAAACTCCTCTTGTATCTATTGAGGCTTGTTTTTGCCTGATTATATGGTCAACTTTGGAGAAGGTTCCATGAGGTATTGAGAAGAAGGTATATTCTTTTGTTTTGGGGTGAAAAGTTCTGTATCTATCTGTTAAATCTATTTTGATCATGAAGTATGATAGTTTCATTGTTTTACTGTTTCATTTCTCTTTCAATGATCTGTCCATTGGTGAAGTCTCCTAATATTATTGTGTGTGGTTAAATGTATGATTTGATCTTTAGTCAAGTTTCTTTCATAAATATGGGTACTGTTGCATTTGGAACATAGATGTTC
This sequence comes from Rattus rattus, assembly GCF_011064425.1. Lineage (NCBI taxonomy): Eukaryota > Metazoa > Chordata > Mammalia > Rodentia > Muridae > Rattus > Rattus rattus. Next base: position 143,825,905 of record NC_046154.1, on the reverse strand, counting down.
AGAATTGAGACATTATTATGGTTGTGCTTCCTTTGATGAATATGAAGTATCCATCTTTTTTGATTACTTTTGGTTGAAAAAAAGCTCATTTAATTTGATATTAGAAAGGCTACTTCTGCTTTTTTTTTTTTTCGGAGGGGGAGTGTCTGTTTCTGTTTGCTTGGGAAACCTTTTTCCAACCCTTTATTCTGAGGTAGTGTCTATTTTTGTTTCTGAGGTGTGTTTCTTCTATGCAGTAGAATGATGGATACTGTTTATGGTTCCACTCTGTTAGTCTGTGTCTTTTTCTTGGTGAATTCAGTCTATTGATGTTGAAAGATTTTAATCAATGATATTAATTATTATATATTGTTATTAGTTCCTGTTATCTTGATGTTGGTGGCAGTTCTCTCTCTCTCTCTCTCTCTCTCTCTCTCTCACTGTGTGTGTGCAAGTGTGCGTGAGCACGCACGAGAGAGAGAGAGAGAGAGAGAGAGAGAGAGAGAGAGAGAGAGAGAGAGAGAGAGAGAGTCTTTTCTTTTGGTTTTGCTATGAGATGACTAATTTTTTGTGTTTTCTAGGGCATAGTTACCCTCATTCTGTTGAAGTTTTCTTTCTAGTGTTCTCTGTAGGACTGGATTAGTAGAATAATACTGTTTAAATTTGGTTTTGTCATGGAATATCTTGTGTCACATTTAAAGAAAACTAGTCAGCACACCCAGTGTCTTAATTTAGAGTGGAAATTTATTGTGTTAGATACCCAAACTCATTTTAGCTTAAAGGTACTATTTTTGTAAAGTAGGTTATAAGCTCCAAGACTTAATTTTATATCTTTCAGACAAAAATACTTCAATTTGATGTTCTTTAAGGTTCATTGGATTCTCTCCTAATCCTATATATAACACACAAAATCCAATTAAATAAACCATTCTTCTCCCAAGTTGCTTTTTATCAGGTACTTTCATGGTGAGCTAAACAAGATGTTCTTATTCTGCATATTTCCTAGATATAAACTAGATATACATTCATGAATACTATAAACTGATTTCTATTTAAAGATAAAAGTTTATATATATATATTCAATTCATATATATATATTTATATGACTATGTCAATTTAGCCTTATTTAACAGCTTAAGAAAAGATCAATTTGCTTCAACTCAGTTTTTGAGATCTCAGTTTATCATGGAAGGAAAGGCATGATATGGTAAAAAAGCCAGCCTGTGGTGAAAGTTTTTGTCATTTTGGAAGGTCAGGGAGCAGAGTTCAGAGAAGGGAAAAGGGACTGCATACAACCTTTGAAACCAGGACCCTAATGGTCTACTTCCAGAAGTGAGATTTTACATATGAAAGCCTTCATGACTTCATTCCCTTAATACATACATGTTACTACTATGACGGGGAACAAAGACTCAGAGCAAGAGTCTTTGTGATTCATTTCGGATTCAAACTATGGCAGAGACCTACCCTACCAACTTTATGCTCATGGCTCAATTACTAGAAATCATAACCTTTTAAACATTTCTTCAGAAATAAATTTGAAATATAATCATATATTTCAAATTGTGCTTTGCTTTGTTGCATCTTGCATATATTGCATCTAAGGAAAAATACTACTTGAAAAGTTTGTGATAACTCTGTTCAAGTGATTCTGTGGTGACAATTTTTCTGAAAGTGCCATCCCTTCCTGCCTGACATCACATTTTTATAAATCAATGAGTACTGAAGGGCTCTTATCATTATTATGTCTTTTATACAGATTTGGATAAGTAATCTACGATACTACTGTAATTCTTTTGAGGTATTGTGAATGTGCTCGTTTAAGATGGCTGTGAACAATAAATATTTGTGTTCCACTCTACAGATCAGCTACTACAGTGAAATGAGGCCACTTAATAACTTCCTGTTAGGCGTTTATGTGTTTAAGTAAGAGAGTCACACATCTCTTACTTTAAAAGAAAAGCTAGACATAAGGACTATTAGTGAAGAGGAACAGAGCTCATAATCCAAGTGCTAGGCCTCTTGCACTAATCCAGTGTGACTTTACAGTGAATTTGTCAATGCTCTACTACTATAAGATAGCATGTTAACAGTAAGCAAACTGAGACCTTATCTCTAGAGACTTTTGGTGACCTGGATAGAAGCTCGAAGAAGCTAATCTATTCTATTAAGCTAAAGCTTAATTCAGACCAGACTTTTAACTCAATTCTGTGAAGCTGAGTGCTGGGAAATTTCAGAGCAAAAAAAAAAAAAAAAAATCCAGCAAGGCAAGTCTGTGAAATTGAAAGAAAAAGGCATCCTGTTATTTAAATGTACAAGTTAGTTAGAGGTAGCTGATGTAGAAACTACAGTTCAGTATCCTGAAGATCCAGGATGTGATCCAGAAGACCAGATTGTGTGGCTGCACTAAGGTAGTTTTCTTCATTATGAAATAGCATTGTTTTGAAAGGACTTTGATCTCTGTGGATGAGACATCAACAACTGACTTCAAAGCATCAAAGGACAGGATAGCTCTTATTAGGGGTAATACAGCTGGTGGTTTTAAATTGAATTGGATGCCCATTTAACATTGAAGGAGATCCTATGGCTTTTAAGAAATAGGAAATCTACTCCTGATTGTGTTTTATAAATAGAACAACAAAGCCCAAATGGCAGCATGTCATTTGTACCAAAGTTTACTGAATATTTTAAGACCGCATTTGTATGTGTATTGCTCAGAGAATGATTTCAAAATATTACTGCTCACTGGTAACGCGTCCAGCCACCCAAGATCCCGGAAGATGTATAATAACATGAATTCTGCCTTTGTGCCTACAAACACAACATCAATTTTTTAGCCATGGGTCAAGTTTTATACATTTTATAAAGTATTGTTGCTAAAATGGACTGAAAAAGCTCACTATACTAGACACCATTGGGAACATCTGTGACTCATGAATGAAGTTAAATAACCACATTCACAGGGGTGTAGAAATTGATTTCGACACACATGGGTGACTTTGATTCCAGGGTTTCAGTGCAGAATTTAACTGCACATGTGGTTGAAATAATGAAAGAACCAGAATTAAGAGTGAACCATGGAGATGTGACTGAATTACTGAAATCTTTTGCTAAAAGTTCAAATGATATGGAATTGATATTCAGGGCTGAATACAGGAAGTGCTTTCAGGAGGTTGTGTCCCATGGTTGAAAATGTGAACCTCAGTAAACTGACAGTGAGGGATCTAGATTATTGCAAAAGCTTAATATAAAAAGGTGGCCAGTTTTGAGATCATTAATTCCAGTTTGAAAAGATGTTGTACCAAAACATATCACAGAGAAATCATTTCTATAAAAAAATTTCTATAAGCAAACAGCAAACTCCATTATGGTTTCTTTTATGAAATTGCTATAGGTGTCTGCATTGCTTATTTTCTTGTCATACAAACTGTACAAACTGTACAAACCAGAGAAAAGGGAATCTTAACTGAAGAATCACCTCCATTACATTGACCAGTGGAGAATTTTCTTAACTGATATGTGATGTTGAAAAGCTCAGTTTCCTGTGGACATTGCCAGCTCTAGACATATAAGCCTGGAGTGTATACATAAAGTAGTTAGCTGAGCAAGCCAGTAAATAATGTTTTTCTAAAATCTCTGCTTCAGTTCCTGCCTCTAAGTCCTACATGAAATTTCTGCCTTTTCTTTCTTCTATAAAGGACTGTATCTTTTAGCCAAATAGACCCTTTTCTTTCCCAGTGTTTCAGTTCCTGTTTCATTATAGCAACAGGAGCAAAGGCAGAGTAATCAGAGAGTAAGATTTGCTGTAAAGGACAAATTAGTGTGACTCTTCTCTCTTGCACAGTTTTATGGAAGAAACATGGAGAATTCTGGAGCTTTAACCTGGAAAAACTTTGACATTTGACACTGAGTTTAGTAAGATGTGGGAATATGGAGGACAATGTTGAGAATAATGTAGAAAATGGAGGCAAGGCTTGTGAAGCTTCAGAAAGAAGCAAAGCCACTATTAATGTTCAAGGAAGTAAAATTTTGGCTTTACCAGGAAAACTGGTGCTGGCCAGCAAGGATGGAAGACTCAGCTGTGATTAATAAGATAACATAATCAATGAGCTGAAATGTCCAGAAAATTGAGACTAATAGTATGTTCAAAGTATGGTATAATTTTCTGTGAATATGACCAGTCAGAAAAAGATATTTCTGTATCCTATTCTGGACAAATACATCGATAAAAAAGAAAGAATCATGACAAGAATCCACTCTGTCTGCCTACATAACCTTTTGCAGCCACACTAACAAGGACACATGCTCCATTATGTTCATAGAAGCCTTGTTTATAATACCCTGAAGCTGGAAAGAACCCAGATGCCCTTCAACAGAGTAATGGATACAGAAAATGTGCTACATCTACAAAATGGAGTACTAATCTATCAAAAACAATGACTTCATGAAATTCACAGTCAAATGAATGGAACTTAGAAATGTCATCCTGATAGAGGTAACCCAGTCATAGAAGAACACAGATGGTATGTACTCACTCATAAATGGATTTTAGCCAAAAAAGAAGCTCAATACAATTCATAGACTATATGAAACCCAAGAAGAAAGATGTGGATGCTACAGTTCTATTCAGAAAGGGGAAGAAAATAATCTCTGGGGAGTAGAGGGAGAGAGGGATCTTGGAGGGAGAAAGGAGGGGGAGGAAAAAGAGGGGCCAGTTCAGATATGGGAGATGGGGGAGAAGTACAGAGGGCTAGGAATTTGAAAGGAGGTGTGTAGCAGTGAGAGAGGGAACTGGGTGTAGCCACTAGAGAGTCCCATTTGCCAGGGACCCAAGAGGATCCTAGGACCCAACAGGAAGGACATTAGCTGAAATACCCAACAAAGGGGAGATAGAACCAGTAGAGACCATATCCAGTGGATAGGCATGGCACCTGGTTGAGGGATTGGCCACCCGTCCACCCCATAAATATTAATCCAGAATTTCTCCTGTTAAAAGGAAATGCGGGGACAGAATGGAGTAGAAACTGAAGGAAAGGCTATCCAGAGACTGCCCCAACTAGGGATCCATCCCACCAAACCCAGATATTATTGCTGATGCCAAAAAGTACTTACTGACAGGAGCACAGTATAGCTGTCCCCGAAGAGGCTCTGCCAGAGCCAGATCAATATAGAGGTGGATGTATACAGCCAAACATAAGACTGAGGGTGGGGATCCCTATGGAGACGTCAGGGCAAGGACTGTAGGAGCTGAAGGGGTTTGCAACCCCCTAGGGAGAACAACCATATCAACTAACCAGACTCCTCAAAGCTCCCACGGACAAAACCACTGACCAAAGAGTACAGGGTGGTGGTGGTGGGACACATGACTTCAGCTGGATATGTAGCAAAGGATTGCCTTATCTGGCATCACTGGGAAGGGAGCCCCTAAATCCTGCAGAGTCTTGATGACCCAAGATTGGGAATGCTAGGGCACTAAGGCAGGAGTGGGTGGGCAGGTGGGGAGCACCCTCTGAGAGGCAGGGGGAAGGGGAAGGGGATAGGTGGCGTGTGGAGGGGAAACTGGAAAAAGGAATATCACTTGAAATGTAAATAAAAAGCCAATGATGATAATAAAAGATTTCTTGTGTGAATTCACCATAATGCAGCTTTGGTTAATATACCAGGAAACAACCGGATACACATTGTAGAAGAAGAAAAGAATAGAGGCTGAAGTGTCCAAGGCAATTCATATATCTACAGTACTCAGTGAGGAAAATGATCTGGAGTTATGGAACGGGAACGTACTGAAGACTATCAAGCAAGATTTTTTAGATTCATATTGATTAGATGCAACAAACTAATTTTATGAGGTGAGATAAAACAAGAATCAGAATACAAGAATAGAAAAAAATGGGAGTTTCGTTTTTACAAAAGTTCATTAAAATGTACATAAATTTATTTTATTTTATGGATATTTTTATTTACATTTCAAACATCATCCTCTTTCCCAGTCTTCTGTCCATAAACCACCTATCTCATCCCCTCCCTCTTCTTCTATGGGGGGGGGATCCAGTCCCCAACCAATCCTCTTTCCTGCCCACCCCCGACACTCCCCTACACTGGGGGTCCAACCTTGGCATGACTAAGGACTTCTCCTCCCATTGGTGCCCAACAAAGTCATCTTCTGCTACATATGCAGCTGAAGCCATGGGTCTGTCCATGTGTACACTTTGAATGGTGGTTTAGTTCCTGGGAACTCTGGTTGGTTGGTATTGTTCTTATGGGGTTGCAAACCCTTTCAGCTCCTTCAATCCTTTCTCTAACTCCTGCAGGGGTCCCTGTTTTCTCAGTTCAATAGTTGGCTGTGAGCTTACACTTCTGTATTTGTCATGCTTTGGCAGAGCCTCTCAGGAGACAGCTATATCAGGCTCCTGTCAGCATGCACTTCTTGGCTTTATTAATATTGTCTGGGTTTGGTGACTATATGTGTATGGGCTGGATCCCAGGTGGGGCAGTCTCAGGATGGCCTTTCCTTCAGTCTCTGCTCCAAACGTTGTCTCTGTACCTCTTCCTATGAATATTTTTGTTCCCCCTTCTAAGAAGGACTGAAGCATCCCCACTTTGGTCTTTTGTCTTGGTCTTCATGTGGTCTATGGATTGCATCTTGGATAACCTGAGCTCTTGGGCTAATATCCACTTATCAGAAGGTGGATACCATTTGTGATTTTTTTTTTATGATTGGGTTACTTCAGACAGGATATTTTCTAGTTCCATTCAGTTGCTTAAGAATCTCATGAAGTCATTGTTTTTAATAGCTGAATAGTACTCCATTGTATAAATGTACCACATTTTCTGTATCCATTCCTCTGTTGAGGGAATCTGGGTTCTTTCCAGCTTTTGTATATTATAAATAAAGCTGCTATTAACATAATGGAGAATGTGTCCTTGTTATATTTTGGAGCACCTTTTGGGTGCATGCCCAGGAGTAGTATAGCTGGGTCTTCAGGTAGTACTAAATTCAATTTTCTGAGGAACCTCCAGATGGATTTCCAGAGTGGTTGTACCAGCTTTACCAGCATCTGTTGTCACTAACATGGGTTTTTTTTTTTTTTTTTTTTTTTTTTTTTTTTTTTTTTTATCTTAGTCATTCTGACTGGTATGAGGTAGAATCTCAGGGTTGTTTTGATTTGCATTTTCCTAATGACTAAGGATGATGAACATTTTGTTAAGTGCTTCTCAGCCATTTGGTATTCCTCAGTTGAGAATTCTTTGTTTAGGTCTGTACTTCATTTTTTAATAGAGTTATTTGATTCTCTGTAGTCTAACTTCTTGAGTTCTTTGTATATATTGGATATTAGCCCTCTATAAGATATAGGATTAGTAAAGATATTTCCCCAATTTGTTAGTTGCCATTTTGTCCTAATGACAGTGTCCTTTGCCTTACAGAAGCTTTGCAATTTTATCACTACCCATTGTGGATTATTGATCTTAGAGCATAAGCTATTGGTGTTTTCTTCAGGAAATTTCCCACAGTTCCCATGTGTTCGAGGCACTTCCTCACTTTTTCTTCTATTAGACTGTATCTGGTTTTATGTGGAGGACCTTGATCCACTTGGACTTGAGTTTTGTACAGGACAATAAAAGTGGATCAATTTGCATTCTTCTACATGCTGACCTCCACTTGAACCAGCACCATTTGTTGACAATGCTGTCTTTTTTCCACTGGATGGTTTTAGCTCCTTTGTCAAAGATCAAGTGACCATAGGTGTGTGGATTTATTTCTGGGTCTTCAGTTCTATTCCATTGATCTACCTGCCTGTCTCTGTATCAATTACATACAGTTTTCATTACTATTGCTTTGTAATACATCTTGAGTTCAGGGATGGTGATTCCCCCAGAAGTTCCTTTATTGTTTAGTATAGTTTTTGTTATCCTGGGTTTTTTGTTATTTCAAATGAATTTGCAAATTGCTCTTTCTATCTCTATGAAGAATTGAATTAGAATTTTGATGGAGATTGCATTGAATCTGTAGATTGCTTTTGGCAGATAGCCATTTTTACAATATTAATCCTGCCAATCCATGAGCATGGGAGATTTTTTCATCTTCTGAGAGCTTCTTCAATTTTTTCTTCAGAGATTTGAAGTGCTTGTCATACATATTTTCACTTGCTTGGCTAGAGTCACAAGGAAGTATTTTATATTATTTGTGACTATCGTGAAGGGTGTCATTTCCATGATTTCTTTCTCAACCTGTTTATCCTTTGTGTAGAGGGAGGCTACTGATTTGTTTGAGGTAATTTTATATCCAGCCACTTTGCTGAAACTTTATCAGGTTTAGTAGTTCTCTGGTAGAACTTTTGGGGTCACTTAAGTACACTATCATATCATCTGTAAATAGTGATATTTTGACTACTTCCTTTCTGATTTGCATCCCTTTGACCTCCTTCTATTGTCTGATTGCTGTGGCTTGGACTTGAAGTACTATATTGAATATGTAGGGACAAGCAGGGCAGCATTGTGTAGTCCCTGATTTTAGTGAGATTGATTCAACTTTCCATTTAGTTTCATGTTGGGTACTTATTTGCTATATATTAGTTTTGCTATGTGTAGGTATGGACTTTGAATTCCTGATGTTTTCAAGAGTTTTGTCATGAAGGGGTGTTGAATTTTGTCAAATGTTTTCTCAGCATCTCATGAAAGGATCATATGGTTTTTCTTTTTGAGTTTGTTTATATAGTGGATTACGTTGATAAATTTCCATATATTGAACCATCTCTGTATTTCTGGGATGAAGTCTATTTCACCAGGATTGATGATCATTTTGATGTGGTCTGTAAGAATTTTATTGAGCATTTTTACATCGATAATCATAATGGAAATTTGTTTGAAGTTCTCTTTCTTTGTTGGGTCTTTGTGTGGTTTAGGTATAAGCATAATTGTGGATTCACAAAAGGAATTAGGTAGTGTTTCTTCTGTTTCTATTTTGTGGAATAGTTTGGACAATATTGGTATGAGGTCTTCTATGAAGGTCTGATAGAATTCTGCACTAAACCCATCTTTTTTTTTTTTTTTTTTTTTTTTTTTTTTTTGGTTAGGAGATTTTAATGACTGCTTCTATTTCTCTGGGACTGTTTAGAGAGTTCTATCTGGTATTTCTCTAGAAAATTGTCCATTTCCTCCAAATTTTCCAGTTTTGTTGAGTATAGGCTTTGTAGTAGGATCTGATGATTTTTTTAATTTCCTCAGTTTCTTTTGTTATGTCTCACTTTTCATTTCTGTTTTTATTAATTTGGATACCTTCTCTGTGCCTTCTGGTTAGTCTGACTAAGGGTTTATCTATCTTGTTGATTTTCTCAAAAAAAACAAAAAACAACTCCCTGGTTTTGTTGATTCTTTTGTAATTTTTTTGTTTCTACGTGGTTGATGATTTCCTGCTGTTTACTCCTCTTGGGTGTATTTGTTTCTTTTGGTTCTAGAGCTTTTAGGTGTGCTGTCAAACTGCTAATGCATGCTCTCTCCAGTGGTTTTTTTTTTTTTTTTTTTTTGTTTTTTTTTTGGCATTCAGAGCTATGTGTTTTCCTCTTAGAACTGCTCTCATGCTCTCATTGTGTCCCATAAGTTTGGGTATGTTGTATCTTCATTTTCATTAAATTCTAAATGTCTTTTTATTTATTTATTCCTTGACCAAGTTATCATTGAATGGAGTATTGTTCAGCTTCCATATGAATGTGGGCTTTTTTCATTTTTGTTGTTATTGGAGACCAGCCTTACTCCCTCATGATCTGATAGGATAGATGGGATTTTTTCAATCTTCTTGTATCTGTTGAGGCCTGTTTGTGACTGATTATATGGTCAATTTTGGAGAAGGTACCATGAGGTGCCGAGAAGATGTATTCTTTTGTTTTAGGATGAAATATTCTATAGATATCTATTAAATCCATTTGTTTCATAACTTCTGTTAGTTTCTCTGTGTCTCTGTTTAGTTTCTGTTTTCATGTACTGTCCATTGATGAGAGTGGGATGTTGAAATCTCCCACTATTATTGTGTGAGATGCAATGTGTGCTTTGACCTGTAATAAGGTTTTTTTTTTTAAACTTCTTTTATGCATTTGGAGCATAGATATTCAGGATTGAGAGTTTGTCTTGGTGGATTTTTCCTTTCACGAATATGAAGTATCATTCCTTATCTTTTTAAATAACTTTTGGTAGAAAACCGATTTTATTTGATATTAGAATTGCTACTCCAGATTTTTTCTTGGGACCATTTCCTTGGAAAAATTTTTTCCAGTCTTTTACTCTGACTTCATATCTTTCTTTGTCACTGACGTGTTTCTTGTATGCAGCAAAATACTGGGTCCTTTTTATGTATCCAGTCTGTTAGTCTGTTTATTTTTATTGGGGAATTGAGTCCATTGATATGAAGAGATATGAAGGAATAACAATTGTTGTTTCCTGTTTTTTTTTTTTTTTTGTTAGAGGTGGAATTATATTTGTGTGTCTCTCTTCTTTTGGTTTTGTTGTCAGGATATTACTTTTTTGCTTTTTTCTAGGGTGTATTTTCCCTCCTCATTGGAGTTTTCTTTCTATTATTTGTTTTAGGGCTGGATTTATGGTAAGATATTGTATAAATTTGGTTTTGTCATGAAATATCTTGGTTTGTCAATTTATGTTAATTGAAAGTTATGCTGGATATAGTAGCCTGGGCTGGCATTTGTGTTCTCTTAGGGTCTGTATAACATATGCTTAGGATCTTCTGGCTTTCCTAATCTCTGGTAAGAAGTCTGGTGAGATTATGATAGGTCTGCCTTTATACGTTACTTGACATTTTTTCTTACTGCTTTTAATAGTCTTTCTTCGTTTTGTGGATTTCATCTTTTGCTTATTATGTGATGGGAGGAATTTCTTTTCTGGCCCATCTCTTTGGAGTTTTCTGGGCTTCTTGTATATTTACGGGCATCTCTTTCTTTAGGTTAGGGACATTATCTTCTATAATTTTGCTGAAGATATGTTCTTCCCCCTTTAAATGGGACTCTTCACTTTCTTCTATACCTATTATCCTTACATTTTATCTTCTCACTGTGTCCTGGATTTCCTGGATATTTTGGGTTAGGAGCTTTTTGTGTTTTATGTTTTCTTTGTGTCAATGTTTTCTATGGTATCTTCTGCCCTTGAGATTCTCTGTTCTATCTCTTGTATTCTGTTGGTGATGCTTGAGTCTATGACTTCTGATCTCTTTCCTAGGTTTTCTATCTCTAGGGTTGTCTCCCTTCATGATTTCTTTATTGTTTCTATTTCCATTTTTAAATTCTGAATGTTTTTTTCAATTCTTTACCCTGTTTGGTTGTGTTTTCCTGTAATTCTTTAAGGGATTTTTGTGTTTCCTCTTTAAGGGCTTCTACTTATATACCTGTATTGTCTTGTATTTCTTTAAGGGAGCTATTTATGTCCTTCTTAAAGACCTCTATCATCATCAGGAGATGTGATTTTAAATCCAAGTCTTGCTTTTCCAGTGTGTTTGGATACCCAGTATTTGCTTTGGTGGGAGAACTGGGTTCTGATGATGCCAAGTAGTCTTGGTTTCTGTTGCTGAGATTCCTGTGCTTGCCTCTTGCTACCTGTTTATCTCTAGCGTTAGCTGGTCTTGCTGTCTGACAGTGGCTTGACCCTTCTGTAAGCCTATGTGTCAGCACTCCTGGGGACTGGCTTTTTCTGGTTATTAAGAGCTGTGTCACAGGGTCGGCTCTGGGCACAGGCAGAAACTGGAAGGATCCTGTCCTAGACTGCTCCTTGTTTCCTGTGTCTTGCGGGTTCCTGGCAGGTCCCTCAGAGCTTAAGTGGTGGTCTTACCTCTGTTCTCAGTTGTGTTAGAGCTCCTGGAGACCCATAGATTTGGTTTTTAAAAATGGTAGTAAAATAGTTTTAAAGTAATAACTAATAAAATAATAGTAATTGTATTACAAAATTAGTTTTTAAAATTTGGCATTGATGTAAATAAAAGGATGGGAGTTAATACTAGAGGATAGATAGTCATTATATCTTTTATGGGTTCTGTCTGTTACCTATATTGTTACCATGCTCTCCTTCTCCAGATCTCCCTCCTTCCTTCTCTAAGTCTCTTTTCCATGTATTCTCAACTATTTTTATGTTTCACTTATAAATCTCTAATAGATAACAGTGTTAGTAATAGTCAAGGGGCTACTGTGGAAAAGGGTATATATGTTGACATTAAAGTTTCAGAATAAATAACAGAAATATCATGTCAGATATAAAGGTGGGTGAAAACTAAAATATTCATGAGCTAGTCAGTACAGAAAAATCTACAAATGCATGATAAATATTAAGCCAGTTCCTAAAATCTAAGGCAGAGGGTCTCCTAGGATATGATGGCTTTCAATTGATAACTACTTACATCATAAATATGTATTAGATATTCTGCATTAAGGAGAGACAGTTTAGACATTAATGGAATGATGAAATTGGAAGATGTTGGCCTCAAAATATCAGAGAGGTGTGAAATGCCTTGATTCATCATATGACTTATTGCTTATAAATGGATGAGAAAGATTCTGAAAAATAGGGGAGGAGAAATTTTTGGACACAAAAATGTGAACTGAAGCCTAATCTCACTTCTCAGACTAGGAGCTCTTTGTAAATCTCTTTGTTTTATTATTTTGTTAACTCTTACGGTACAGGGAACTCATAGTCTATGAACTCATCATAGCAATGAATTCCTTTTCCTCACACTCCCATAGGGCTTGGGCTTTAAGCATCTGCCACTGTGCCTTCTCGTCTTACTGTTATTTTTAATGATAATTAGGTGGCACCAGTAATAATGTGTAATAATGTGTAATAATATAATAAACTAACTTGTATTCTGCTAACTTCAACCTAGATATTGCAAAGAGAACCTACATTCTTGTTTAAAGATGTGGTACTATTGAGTCATGGTCTAAAATACTTGGCCATGAGGTATTGTAGTATAGTAAATATTAACATTATCATGAATGCATAAGCTTAATTAGGAATTAAATTATTGAATATCTTTTTTTTTCTTTCTTTTTTTTTCGGAGCTGGGGACCGAACCCAGGGCCTTGCGCTTGCTAGGCAAGCGCTCTACCACTGAGCTAAATCCCCAACCCCAAATTATTGAATATCTTAGGTGAAAGATTCTTTTACATCAGTTGAGTGGTGTAGGAATTTTCATAAAACAGTTCTTGTGACCAGACAGTGGTGGCATGAATAATTAGTCCCAGTATTCAGGCGGCAAATGAAGGCAGATCTCTGAATTTGAGGTCAGCCTGATCTACAGAGTGAATTCCAGGATTCAAGGAAAGACGTGATTACACATGAAAATCCAAAAGAAAAAACAAACAAACAAAAAACCCCAAAACACATTAAACCACTACTATCACCAACCCCACATGAAAACAGTTCTGTGTTGTAAGATAAGGAAATATAGAGTCAGTAGCAGAAATCTCTGAGCTTTATTCAGTAGCAGAGTGTGTTTAGAGCTCAGTTTCTTCTTTCAAGTCTTGTGATTGTTTTATAGTATTTGTGCTTTATAAAATTAAGCACTGAGTATACCACCACTCTCTTTAGACACTCTATAAGAGAGCATCAGATCCCTTTGTGAACCACCATGTTAATATTTACTATGCCACGATGCCTCATGCCCTAGTATTTTAGACCATGTGCTGGGAATTGAGCTCAGGACTCTGGAGGAGCAGTCATTGCTCGTAACCACTGAGTCATCTTTCCAGCCCTTAAATCTTTCTATCACTGTGTTAAACACCATGACCAAAGCAACTTGGGGAAGAAAGGGTATATTTGCCTCACACATCTATGTTGTAGTCTGTAATTGAAGGAGGCCAGGCCAGGAACCTGAAGGCATGCCAAATGCAGATGGCAATGGGTGCTGCTTACTGGCTTGCTACTCATGGACTGGGAAGCTTGATTTCTTTGTACCTGAAACCTTGGTCTACAACTTAGAAATCATAACTTTCCTCCTCTTCCCATATTTCTTTATTCTACTATCTGCCCAATGTCTAAACCTGCCTGTCATGGCATTTAGTGTATTCTATCCCTCTGCACATCTCTTATAGAAGCTCACAGACTTCCATTGTTGAGAGTCTTTTCTCTTGACCTCTAAATGAGAAATCATCACTCTATCTTTATTGTGTCTTTTTAATTTATTTTTATTGGATATTTTTATTTACATTTCAAATGTTATTCCATTTCTAGGTTTCCTGTCCATAAGCCCCCTATCCCATCTCCCTCCTCCTTCTTTTATAAGGACCTATCCCATCCCCCTTCACAACCACCCCACATCCTGCCTCTCCACCCTGACATATGTGTCTTCTAACCTACGGTAGTGCCAACATCTCCAGCTTATCTGCCCTGTAGGTTTTCTTTTTGTCAAACTCCTTAAAATATTGCTTTGTTTCCTTCTGGACTGTTTGTATTCTTTCATTTATAGACTCAAAAGCTATAAAAGGAATTCTGTGTTTCTCAGTAGAAGTGCTATTGTCTTCCAATAGCAGCCAAGCTGGTGACCAGCCTTCCACACTGGGACAATTTCAGATTCAAACCATGGCCCACTCTAAAGAAGTTATTGTTCTCCAGTGTGCTGCTGTATCCAAGTTCTTTTTTTCATGCTTTTTTGGCAGACCCAGTTTTCAGTCATTGTAAATCTGTGCTTCCTTAGTAAGACTGAATGGTGTCTGTTCTAAAATAAATACCTCTCAACCTTATCACATTCAAAGTAGAAATTCCTTTGTGACTCTGGTCTTTGGTATGAGACATATGGTCTCTTCAACATGAAGTACTTGAATTTGAGAGTAAATGGGCCTACTATATTTCAGAATTAAAAACATTAGTGTTTCATGATAGAAGGCAGAAAAACAGAGCAAGGATTAGATAAGGGAAACAAGCAGAAAGAAGGAGTGGACATTACAGTGCGGTAAATCCTTGCAGAAGATGGAGATGATAAACAAGGGATGTCAAATTACCCCAAACATGGGTCCTAAACCATGGCAGAGTAGGCAAAGCAGGAGGTGCTGTCTATACACAGTACAAAAGGCAAGCCAGGAAGTTTGAAAAGGAAAGGATTCACAAAGAAGGTAGAATCTCTATGGTCAGACATGACTTTTTGTGTTCAATATGATAATCTTTCCAAATAATCAAATAATCTGGAAATATTGTTTAGAGATAATTTGACCCGTCCAGTGGATCCAGTTATTCAGGGTCCCGAAGAGGCATTCTACCTGTAGGTCAAGGGGGTGGAGAGAAGAAGGAGACCAAGCAAAGTTCTGTTGTCAAGGTCTCGCTTATTGAGAGGAAATGTACAGCATTTAAAGCTCTGAGGCAGGAATTGAAGCTTAGGGTGGGGGAGTATTGGGAAGTGCCCAAGGATATAAGGTGAATCACTAAACTGCAAGATATCCTCCTTAAACAAAGAGGCAACAGTCTTCCAGGGACAGGTTCTTTGACCCTTCTCAGGAATCTGCTCAGGGACATCTGGTGTTTGCTCAGGCTGAAACATCCTGTGATTGCTCCTGGAATCTTCCTGGAAGAGGCTTTTGTCCAACAATCTCATAATCTTACAGCAGCCACCTTAGGGGTGAGCATCTGTGCCCATACAGCCCAGAGTCACATAGCCACCTTGAGCTATGCAGTCACAAAGTGGCCAGGCCCAAATCCAATACCACTCCCTACAATAATTGTTGATTTTGAGAGTCATAATTTTCACAGAATATTTCTTTCTACGAGTTTCATGATTTTTGTTTTTTCTTTTATCTAAATAAGAACATTATTAACAAAGCTATTTTTTTATTCTTAAAAGAGTTTAAAAACCATATTTTGTTTTTGCAGTGATAAAATATTTTTCTGAAGCAGATAAGACAACAAAATAGCTCTTGTTTCTCAGTGGTCATTTTAAATGTCTGCTATAATTTAAAGCAAGCTGTGAACAAGTTTTGTTACATACATAAATCAATGACTTAAAAAAATCACAAATGCTTCTGCAAATGAAAAACAGCATTATAGCTCTTCAGCTTCATGTGTTTGTGGTATAATTTAGAGTCTGTAGAGTCCAGGTATTTATTGGCACATGATTAAATGCTGTGGCGAAATTGTTAGTATTTTTGTTGAAGATCAAATTAAACTATCAATGAATGATTAATGAATGGGGGATGAAATAACAGCCAGCTCAAGTTTGAGAACAGCCTTCGTAAGAGGATGAATAGCCCTGACCATCAAATGTCCTTTGGTCTCCTTTTGTTGAAATGGATAGAGCTGTTAACGGCCGAGCTGCCCTGTTCCTGCAGTCTGTAGCCACTGTAGGAGAAAGCTGGCTACTGAAAGGTTAATTTTCAGTACGACAATGGGAAGATAGAGTTGAGTTGGTCGACCTATTTCTCACCAAAATCATAGAATGCATCAGGTTCCAGATCAGACCTACTCGCTCTCTTTCCTTCTCATTGTAAATATTATGAAATAGAATCTCAAATACTTGTCGCAACTATGGAAAACGTACTACCTAAGCAATAACTTTGAATCCTGATGCTGATGCTCTGCTGGGTCAGTGATCACCTGCACCACTGCTCTCTGTGTGGCAGTTCTTCCAAGGACCACACTGCATTCTTTATTCACTCATGTTCCTCGTTTGTTTTCTACAACTCCTCAACTATGTGTAAAGCCTTTCCCAGTTCCTCTCAGTTTGAAAATACAGTATAAGAAAAGGGAATGACTCAATCAGTCAGGTTTTCTCTTCTCTATAAAAATAAAGATTGTTGACATTGATGTCGTGTGCCCCTAAATCCAAGAAACAATTCTCCATGAGTTAGGAAAGCACATATGTCATGCCAAATGTAGATATTTCTGTTAAGCTAGTACCTCTGTCACCTGGCATTATGACAGGTGTTTTTTGATCTGTATTAATAAACATGGTTATTTTTTATTTCCAGTGTTTTTTCTTTAAATATATTGCCTGTACTTTGCGTGCGACTCTTCAAACAGCTGACTGGAAATCATATGACTATTTCAGAATTTGTATTTGGCTTTTTTTTTCTGACCTTCAATAAACAAACCTCAGGATTATTTCTTCTTATATTATGTGTAATTTTTGCTTATGAATTGGAGAATTACATTTGGTTATAAGTTCAAGAGTCTTATAATGTATGACTTGATAATCATTTTATAACAGTTTATGGGATTTAAAAGGCTGAACCTATTTTCTACTAGTAGTATGTAGAATCTCAAATTTTCAAACATTGTAACTTATGAACATTATTTTTATAACTTTGTGGACTATATTTCACCTTTCTAAGAGTCTCAACCTTAATATTCTATTTCAAAATTATCTAGATCCTTACCTTCTACTTTCAAATTGGACAGCTTAAAAACTAGGCTTTCTTCTGCTTTGCTCATATAACAATAGTGATAAGTAATTTTTAGTTTATTCATTTATCTGTTCTTGGTACCTATATAGTATTTTATACTTCCTAATCATTGAGAAATACTTATATAGATAAGACTTTAACACCATAAGTTATATTTGATTTCATAGGCTAATGGAGATTTTGTACTTAGTCTTTTATAATTTCATGATTATATATAATGTATTTTGATTATATCTAATCTCCACCCTCCCTAAACTCCTCTCTGACCATCTTTTCCATATCTCCATTCCAAATTCAGAGTTTTCTAAATGCACATGACTATAGCACCATCAATCCTAGTATGAACAATTTACCCGGGGTCACTTCCTTATAGAACATTGACTCTCCTTACCTTAGCAGTCTCTATCTGTCAAAGCTTCTTAGCTAGACATGGGGCATTGTGGTTCCTTTCCACATCTATGTTGGAATTATGACTGATTTGGTCTTGTGAAAATCTTGCTTATGTAAACATAACTTATACGAGTCCATGACTACAATGTGCTTTTCATGTTTATTAGACTTTTTAGACTCTTTCACAGAGAATCTTCATCAACCTCTAGCTCTCTTGATTTTGGTCACTGAGTCACTATATAAATTGATTTGTCTTATGTTTTGTCTTTAGCAATATGGTCTTACTATCAATTTCTTGTGGACAACCAAGAGTCATGTCAATAGCCAATAGGGTTTTGGGGATCTAGAGAACTCCTCTGATCAACAACTTAAAAGAAGGTATTTTCACTTGGTCTCAAGAATGATCATCTTTGGCATTAGGGAGAATTATTTGTACTTTCTATATGATAAATCTATTACATGTCCAATATATATGTGTGTATAGAAATAAACAAACATAAATAAATAAAAAGCTTTTATAATATTGCCATATGTGGTTTTAACTTCCTTGGTATTTGTTAAATATTCAGAAATTTAGGCTGGCTTAGCACCAAGAATTTGTAGACACATGTGTTAAATGAACTACTTTTAGGTGTGTGAGAAATATTTTCATCCCATTTTCTTTTAAAAATATTTGTTCACAAAGTAACAGATTTGCTTATGGCATACTCATGAGTACGGTTGGTTCTTTCACCCTCTACATCCTTGTCATCTTCCTACACCACATTCTCTACTTTTAGCTTTTGTCCCTAGTGTAATGTCTTACAATGTAATACCCTATGTGTTCTTTTCTTGGCATTTGTTCATGCTGTATCCTCCTAATTAAATGTGTAAGCACATTTAATAATTAGCCCCTATAATTATAAAATCAACTTAAAAGTGAACACAGGCTATTTGTCTTTCTGGGCCTACTACTTTGCTTATTGTAACTTTTCCAGTTCCATGTATTTACCTGCAAATTGTATAAGTTCATTTTCTTTATGGCTGAAGACAATCCTGTTCTGTACATGTACCATATTTTCAGTCATCCATCTCTTGATAGCTGTTTAGGCTGAGTCCTTCTTGCTGTTGGAAAGCAGGAGTGAAGACACGATTGTGCAAGTGTCTCTGTAGTAAGATGTGGAGTCCTCCGGCAATACAACCAAAAGTAGTGTCATATTGTGCTTCTCTTTTAATATTTTAGGAAATTCTCCACACTGATTTTCATAGTCGCTATACCATTTACCTTCCTACCAACACTGTATAAATGTTCTTTCCCCTTTGTATCCTTGCCAACAATTTTTTTTTTACCATTTTGTTTGTTTTGCTTTGTCAATGTAGCAATACTAACTTCAGTGAGATGGGGTCTCAAAATAGTTTTGACTTGTATACCTTTGATGACTAAAAATGTTAAATATTTTTAAAATGGGTATTGTTTCTTCATATTTTTTCTTTTGTGAATTGTCTATTAGTTGGCTTACTAACTGGCAGCACTGTTTCATTGGTAAATACTTTTTGCAGTTATTCACATCTCTTTTACATTAACCTTTGCAGCTCCTTATATCTTTTTTGTATTGATGGCGTTTTTTGAAATTAGATAGCAAGATTATACTTTCTATTACATTGCTCTGTGTTTATCTGTTGGTAGTTTCTAATATTTGTAGACACTTTTTAATTTCACATAAATCTTTCTCTTCATTTGAAAGGGCTATTCTGGAGCTACTGGGATTTTATTCAGAAATATATTTGTTATATCTAGTACAGAAGTGTTTTCTCTATGCTTGCCTTTAGTTTTCAAGTTGATTTTTGTGCACGGTAAAATATATGAATTATCCTTGTGAATGTTTTTAATCATTCATTGAAAAGGCTATTTTTAAAGTGTGATTTTGAGAGATTTTTCAAAATTATGTGTCCACATGCCTCTAACTTAATTTCTGGATCTTCCTCTAAGTTCTACCAGTCTACAGGTCTGTTTATGTGTGAGTAGAATGTTTTCATTATAATCATGATTCATATACATACTGCCCATCACAATAGGATGCATGTTTACAGGCCAGAGGCTGACAATAGTCAATCATGGAGTATGGTGTGGGAAACATGTTTAATAGATTTTTTAAATTTTATAATCTCAGATATTATGCTCTAATAACCAGAACCTGATTATCACAGATATCATTTCCAGCAAAGTGCTTGCAACATGGTTCTCACACAGTACTTGGAGACCTGGGAATATTATCTCAATCCAGCATTATATTATAGAATTTCCCCTAAGCCGTGTGGAGGATTGCTTGGATTAGGATTAGTGAGAAGCAAACCTCATGTTATATTACATAAATAAGCACAATTATTTTATCTTACTCTAAAGAATAAAGGCAATAAAGAAATGAAAAGAGGAACTGGATATAAAATTCTATTCATCTGTTTATTCATCTTCAGTCTCATGCACATGACTAGGTTTGAGTTCTTCTATCTCAATGAATTAGCATTGCATATTTACAACTGGTCCTCCTGTGCACATCTTAACCCTTGAAAAAGTGAATCCACCAAACTTCCTATCCTCTGTAATAACGTCCTTCTTTTTAAGATTTAATACTATCTCAACTCCTGTGTGTGCTGTCCATATACTTGTGAGTATGGGACCAACCACAAGAGTGTGGTTGATTTAGCAGAAACTAGACCTTTACATAAAACTCTTTACCATGGATCAACTGACCATAGTTCCTCGGATATGAGTGGTATGCTCATGAACCCTTTCCTGTTCTGCGCTTTCCCATTTCCCATGCTGACTGACTTGATCTGTGCAAGAAACCTCAGCTGCTTTGACTGCTCTGTGACTTCTGTGTTCCTGTCATGCCAAGAAAAGAATTTTGCTTAGATCCTCCCTGACCTCTGGCTTGTATTCTCTTACTTTTCCTTTTGCTGAGATGCACCCTAAACCTTGGGGAGGGGTACAGGTGGTATAAATGTTCCATTTGTGCCTGAGAACTCTGTTGTCACCTAGTCTCTGCACTTTGGTCTGTTAATGACATTTTGTGTTAACCACCAGGCACTGCATAAGAACAGTGCTCTAGTGAGATGTGAGAGATGCACTAATCTATTGTAGAGAAATATGAATTTAAATGTCAGCTTGATACTATGACCTTTTAGCTAAATAATTGTTTTTGGATTTCCCTAGGGTCTTCTGAGTTCCTAATTATCAGTTCTGAGTCAGATTTGCAGTGTAAGGCATGTGTTTCCACCTTGCATGTTTGAAAAAAAAATTCAAATTCTCTAAGCTGCCTCTTCCATTGGTTAATAGTTTTTTTTTTCCTCACAGTACAGAAGCTTTTTAGTCTCATGAAGTTTTGATTTTATTTCCTGGGTAACTGGGTTTCTATTCACGAAATTCATTTCTGAGCCTATATCCTGAAACATACTACCCTCTTTTTCTTCCAAATGTTTCAAGTATAATATTTAAAAGTATGACGAATATGTGTGGATATAAACTGCCTGTGTGTCTGAGCATGCCTGAGTGCATAGTGTGTTACATGTGTTAAATATACAGTATGTGATATGTATGTGTGTATGTATATATGAGCTCTAATTTGTGTATATGTATGCCTATATGCAGAGTGTGGACATGCATGTGTGTAAGTAGTATGGCATGTCTCAATGTCTGTGATTTTATTTAGATAAATATAATAAAATGATCATACTAACTCAAAACGACTCAATCTCGTGCCTATCTATCTGTGAGTTTAAATACTGACACATCAAGTTTACAGATCAGCACATGGATTTAAGTCCTTATTTATGAGTCTTTACTAAAGCCTGGATATTTGAGGGGAAGTTAAGAAGACTTTTCCTTAGATATCTTAGTACAAATATTATATGGAACAGAGCTATTAGAAAGTGGATTGGGATATTTTAAATCAATGATGCTGACTGTCTGGTTACCAAAGCATCCATTTTAACAAATTCTGAGACCTTGTGAGAAATTCTAATGATTGTGTGTATCCACTTCACCCATACTAATATAACAGCAAGCTTATATACTTGTCTGTGCCAAAATAATTTTGATAGATGATTGGAGATTAGTCTTTAGCAAACAAGCAAGGCAGATCTTCCAGGAGTTTATATTTCTCTCTCATTTATATATTTATGAGTGGGAGGTTGATCTTTGTGATAAGCATATGTATTGGCATGGATTTTCAAGAGGAACAGGACTGAAGTATGTATATAGACGTAGATAGATATAGATGTAGATATAAAGAGGTACCTTTGTAGTACCTGAGTTTATGTTCTTCATTGTTGCTAACACATACTCTAAATTTTTGTTCTTGTTTTGTTTTGATTTTAAATTAGGAATTCTAATCACTGTTTACAGATTTGCTACTAATTAAAATTATGTTTATATATATACATATATATTCTATATTTAGATGTGAGAACACTCACACCTCATACACACACATACACACACATACACACACAGACACACACAGACACACACAGACACACACAGACACACACAGACACACACAGACAGAGAGAGAGAGAGAGAGAGAGAGAGAGAGAGAGAGAGAGAGAGAGAGAGAGAGAGAAACATGACTTATCAGAGTGGTTTATAGGCTGTAGTCAAGATAGTCTAACAATAGCTGTCTGACCACCAAAATGTTGAAATTCTGTTCCCTTTTTTTTTAGCCCTGTCACATGGTATAACAAGTAAAAGTAAGTGTTATGGGATTATATTTACAATGAATATTCTTTTTTCAGATATATTTTCTATTTTTTATTGGACATGTTCTTTACTTATATTTCAAATATAATTCCTGTTTCCCCTCTGGAATTCCTCTATCCCTTCCCCCCACTCCTTGCCTCTATGAGAGAGTTCCTCCACCCACTCATACACCCACTCCCTTCTATCTCCTTGCCCTGACATTCTTCTATACAGGGTCATTGAGCCTTCACAGGGCCAAGGGCATCTCCTCTCATTGATGCCCCATAAGGCCATCCTCTGCTACATATGTGGCTGGAGCCATGGTTCACTACATGTGTAGGCTTTGGTTGGTGGTTTAGTCTCTGAGAGCTCTGGGGGGTCTGGTTACTTGATACTGTTATTCTTTCTATGGGATTGCAAACCCCTTCAGCTCTTTGAGTCTTTTTTTTTTTTTTTTTTTTGGTTTTTTTTTTCGGAGCTGGGGACCGAACCCAGGGCCTTGCGCTTCCTAGGCAAGCGCTCTACCACTGGGCTAAATCCCCAATCTTTCAGTCTTTTTTTAACTCCTCCATTGGGGGTCCCATTTACCCCAATGGATAATGGTTGGTTGAGAGCATCTGACTCTATATTTGTCATGTTCTGGCAGAGCCTCTCAGAAGACAGCTATACCAGGCTCCTGTCAGCATCCACAATATTATCTGGGTTTGGTGGCTGTAGGTGTATGGACAGGTTACAGTATATGGGATCGATATCCAGGTGGGGTCATCCCTGGATGACTTTATCCTCAGTCTCTGCTCCACAATTTGTCTCTGTATTTCTTCCTGTAAGTATTTTGTTCTCCCTTCTAAGAAGGACTGAAGCACCCACTCTTTGGTCTTCCAACTTCTTGAACTTCATGTGGTCTGTGGATTGTGTCTTGGGTATTCCTAGCTTTTGGACTAATATTCACTTATTAGTGAGTGCATACCATCTGTGTTCTTGTGATTGTGTTCGTGTGATTGTGTTACCTCACTCAGGATGATATTTTCTAGTTTCATCAGTTTGCCTATGAATTTCATGAAGTCGTTGTTTTTAATAGCTGAATAGCACTCCATTGTGTAAACATACCACATTTTCTGTATTCGTCCCTCTGTTGAGGGACATCTGGTTGTTTCCATCTTCTGATAATTATAAATAAGGCTGTGATGAACATAGTGGAGCATGTGCCCTTGCTATATTTTGCAGCATCTTTTGGGTATATGTCCAGCAGAGGTATGGCAGGGTCCTCAGGTAGTTCAATGCCCAATTTTCTGAGGAACCTCCAGACTGATTTCCAGAGAGGTTGTACCAGCTTGCAATCCCGTCAACAATGGAGGAGTGTTCCTCTTTCTCCACATCCTTGACAGCATCTATTGTCACCTGAATTTTTGATCTTAGCCATTTTGACTGGTGTGAGGTGGAATCTCAGGGTTGTTTTGATTTGCATTTCTCTGTGATGACTAAGAATGTTGAACATTTCTTTAGGTGTTTATTGGCCATTTGATATTCTTCAGTTGAGAATTCTTTGTTTAGCTCTGTCCTCCATTTTTTTAATAGGGTCATTTGGCTCTCGGAAGTCTAACTTACTGAGTTTTTGCATATATTGTATATTAGTCCTCAATTGGATGTAGGATTGGTAAAAATCTTCTCCCAATCTGGTGGTTGCTGTTTTGTCCTATTGACAATATCCTTTGCCTTAGAGAAGCTTTGCAATCTTAGGTGGTCGCATTTGTTGATTCTTGGGTTTACAGCATATGCCATTGGTGTACTGTTCAGGAAAATTTCCCCTGGGCCTATGTGTTTGAGAGTCTTCCCCACTTTCTCTTCTATTAGTTTCAGTGTACCGGGTTTTATGTGGAGGTCCTTGATCCATTTGGACTTGAGCTTTGTACAGGGGAATAGGAATAGAATGAATTGCATTCTTCTACATGCTGACCTCCAGTGGAACCAACACCATTTGTTGAAAATGCTATCTTTTTTTCACTGAATAGTTTTAGTTCCTTTGTCAAAGATCAAGTGGCCATAGTTGTGTGGGTTCATTTCTGGGTCTTCAATTCTAGTCCATTGATCTACCTGCCTGTGTCTTTAGGAATACTCTGCAGATTTTTTTTTTTAAATCACAATTGCTTGTAATACAGCTTGAGGTTGGGGAAGTTTTTTATTGTTGAGAAAAGTTTTTGATATCTTGAGTGTTTTGTTATGCTAAATGAAGTTTCTCTCTTCTATCTCTTGTATTCTGTTGGTGATCCTTGCTTCTATGACTATGACTGATCTTTTCCCTAGGTTTTCCATCTCCAGGGTTCTTTCCTGTTGTGATTTCTTTATTGTTTCTATTTCCGTTTTTAGATCCTGGACGGTTTTGCTCAATTCCTTTACCTGTTTTGTTGTGTACTCCCCTATTTCTTTAAGGGAGTTATCCACGTCCTTCTTAGAGTCCTCTATCATCATCATGAGATATGATTTTAACACTGAAACTTGCTTTTCAGGTGTTATGGGTTATCCAGGACTTACTGTAGTGGGAGGACTGGGGTTCTGATGATGCCAAGTAGCCTTGGTTTCTGTTGCTGATGTTCTTGCACTTGCCTCTCACCATCTGGTTATCTCTAGTGCCTGCCCTAGCTGTCTCTGACTGGAGCCTGTCCCTCTTGAGATCCTGGTTATGTCAGAACTCCTCAGAGACCAGATGTCTTTGTGATCCTGTGATTTGGGGATTCTAGGGTCCTGGAATCCTGAGTGTGTCAGAGCTCCTAGTAATCAAGCTTCCTCTGGCTGTTGCAGGAGTGGGTGGGGAGAAGCCAGAGCCCTGAGTTTGCTCTGGGCACAGATACAAGCTGGAAGGACCCTGTGCCTCTAGGTGGGTAGTGGTTTGTGTTTCCCTGGTTCCTATGTGGGTCCCAGTAATACTGGGTTTCGGGGAAGATGTTGTGGCCTTAGCTGTGACCTTGAGTGTGTCAGAACTCCAGTGCTCCTGGGTGTGTCAGATCTCCTGGGAGTCAAGCTACCTTTGTGATCCTGTGCTCCTGTGAATCTGGGCCTGTTAGTGCACCTGTGGTTCTGTGATCCTTTGTTCCTGTGATCCTGTGTTCCTGCGACCCTGGTGTGTTAGAGCACCTGGGTGAGGTGCTTACTATGGGTGTTGTGGGAATTAGGTGAGGGACTAGCATCCAAGGTTTACTCATGGCACAAGTTCAGACTGGAAGGGACCTGAGTGGCTGCCTGGGCAGGGGTTCCTGTGTCCCTGGATCCTGGGTGACCTGGTCACTCTGGGTGTTGGAATAGATGTTGTGTTCTCCTCATCTGTGATCTTGGGTGTGTTAGAGCACCTGGGTGACGGGCTTCCTCTGGGTGTTGTGGGCTCATGTTTTGATTTTAATTAGAATGTTTCTATTAATTAATGAACAAGAATTGTATTTAATAATGAATCAAATCTTCCAGTATGTTTACAGTATGCATGAAGAATTTTTATTCTTCTGGCTATATGTTAAGAAGGTTACTGAAAAGTTAAAACTAAGTATTTTGGGTACACAAAACAAAAATGGCTTATAAAATATGGCATCTAACAATATCCAAATCAAAGGATATAAAATCCACCTTAGAGAATGGTTTGTCCACTGGATGGTAAAATAGTTGTACAAACCAATAAATTATAATCTGTTTCATTAAATTTGGGCAAGATAAATTTACCAAAGAACAGACACACACACACACACAGATACACACACACACACGCACACACACACACACAGAGAGAGAGAGAGAGAGAGAGAGAGAGAGAGAGAAAGAGACAGAGAGAGATACAGAGACAGAGAGAGGCAGAGAGGAAGAAAGTAAAAAAGAAGTGAAAGAAGCCAGTGACTTATCTGAGTAAGATATTGAGATTTAACAGTGTAGAACTACATGTCTTAGGATTTGATGATGTGTATAAAGATATGGTCACATAGTCACAGTATTTCTGTATTGCCCATTTTCACAATGTCATACAAAAATCACCACATAATTGCCTCCCTTGGTACCCATTGTTAACAAATCTCTTTCTATCTTACTGACTGTTCTCCAACCTATCAATTTTATGCATAGTCCTTTTAGGGGTCACCTTAATTTTGTTTTCATAGACTGTCTTCATTTTTTATGATTTTATGTCATACAATACCTGATTTATGTAATTTCAATTCCATTTAGAGAAAAACAAATATTAATTAAATACTTCCCATAATATATACCTTTTATAATATTCCAGACACACAATAATAAATTCTCCTCTTTTCTTTTTCTAGGCATGTGAAGATAACCTGGGTTTAATTGTGGGGCAGAAAAGAATATGGTCAAATATATTGTATAAAATTAAATTAAGATTTAAAAAACCTTGACAGCTGAGAAGATGAATAACATAATATGGTATGTCACATAGTAACATAAATTTCATAACAAGGAAATTCATAAATTTGTGAACAAGGATGGCTCTGAGAGCTGAATACAAGTTTTTCTTTTAATTCTTAGTGGATATTCATAACAATCAAATGTTTACTTTAAAGAAATTCAATAATGATATCAGTAAGAATTATTATTCGTGTCTCCTTTGAGGTCAGCTGTACTTTGCAAATGAAGATGCTGGTAAAAAGAATACAATTTGCTAATGATTTCTATTTTACTATATAAAATAGAAACATTAGTTTGATATATTTAGAGCATCCTCCTAACATTTTCAGTGAAAATTTGCAAACTTACAGCATGTTAAAATGAAGCTTAGGGCTTCTACTAAGGAACAGTGCATCTGGTTACTGAGCAGGATCATTTCATTGATCTTTCCAGCTTCTATTACTATCACTTCAGTTGAGTGCAAACCTATTCTGTCTAGATTTTATGGTTTAACTTACTACTCCCGTTTTACTTAATTATTTTTAAGGGACAGTGTAACTGCCTTTCTTGAGATAGGAATGATGAATAGAAGATTATAATACAACTTAACGCAAATACATTTTAGCACTATAACATTTGATTGTGGGAAGTGCTTCCCAGTTCAGAAGCCACTGGTCAACTGTGTGTCATGAAGTGATTCTATCCAGCACATATTTATTACGTGAGACACAGCCTTTAAAATACATTTATGTAACTGCAATTATAGATTCAAGTCGTTTATCAGAGAACATGTGAAAGTGATTTTGACAAACAGACATGCCATTGTTTGGGTGTACAGTTCTTTGGTCAGTGAGTTTTCAGGTCTGTTTTAATATAGCTGAAAGGAGGGAAGCGCATTCTTTTTTTTTTAAAAGATTTATTCATTTATTATATACGAGTCCACTGTAGCTGTCTTCAGACACACCAGAAGAGGGCATCAGATTTCATTACAGATGGTTGTGAGCCACCATGTGGTTGCTGGGAATTGAACTCAGGACCTCTGGAAGAGCAGTCGGGTGCCCTTAACCGCTGAGCCCTCTCTCCAGTCCGGGAAGCACATTCTTAAATAAACATTCCATTAAAGGTATCTTTTGCTTTTTTATTATAAGACAAGCTGGAGAGCTGATATCTTAAAGTGGGAAGAGTTGTTCTCTGCTGCTATTCAGCAGTGAAACCACAACCAATACTAAACCTGGGATCTCCTTAACATGAGGGGACTAGCAAGAGTGTACTTATATAGACTTAAATTAATCATGTGAGAAAACTTAACACACTGTTGGCCATAAATATTGACAAGTGGACACAGTCTCACCTGCTAATCTCCACACCTAGTCAGACCATGAGCCTAGGAAATTTTGTCAGATTTATTGAAAATTTCACTTCAAACATAACTGAATAACACTACCTCTTGGTACACCGTACATTTAACACTTTTAACATTTAACATGCTTTATATATTTCTGAAGAAATATCCATTTTAAGCTATATTTTTTTAAAGATGCATCAGCTGATTAAAATACAAAGGACACTGAAGGTGAAATATCAACTCATTAGAAACGACACAAGTAAAGACAATAACTTCACATAGTGTTAATTCTAAAAGGAATAAAAGTAGAGCTAAATGCTACAGATAAGGAAGAAGCCAGCTGTGCACAGGCTTGGAAACTCAACTTGACACCCCTGTAAACTATTTGGATTGGAGTGAGGTATGAGTAGTGAGGCTGAGCTAGCTAAGCATGTATTTTCAAGGAAAAGTATTTTATGCAACAGGAGGCACTAAGTGCAAAAGTTGAAATGGGAATAAATAAAACTATTTAGAAAAAGATAGAGATTCAGTGAACCAAAGAGAAGTGGTTTCTGCAGAGCTCAGGTGTTTGAGGGTGCTTATGTAAAGCATAAAAATTTACCATATATTCAATAAGATGACACTAGAGAAACTTAAGGAAGGCAACATCCTTATATGACTTACGTTTTTTAGTATTGGTAATTGTATCATTACTCATTTTATGAGATGAATTTCAGTAAGCAATGAAGAAGCTTTTTAAGAAAGCCAGGAAAAGGATTAGGTATCATATGACTGTGAGAATCCTTGTGATAGAGAGACCATGGGCTCTCCAGTTCTGCTGCAGAACCCAGAAGATCTTAATGAGTGCATTGTAGCTAAGCCTGATTTGAGAACATGATGTGTCTTAGGGGTTCTATTGCTGTGAAGAGACACCAGGACCATGACAACTCTTATAAAGAGAACATTTAATTGGGAGTGGCTTACAGTTTCAGGAGTTCAGTCCATTATCATTCTGAGTGGAAGCATGGCAGTGTCCAGGCAGGCAAGGCACTGGAGGAGTTGAGAGTTCTAAATCTTGGTCTGTAGGCAACAAGAGACTGCCATATTAGGCATAGCTTATGCATATAAGATCTCAAAACCCTCCTCCACAGTGACATACTTCCTCCAAAAAGGCTACACCTACTCCATCAAGGGAATACCTCCTATACCTCCTAATAGTGTCATTCTCCATGGCAAAGCATTCAAACACAGGAGTCTGTGTGGGCCATTCCTATTCAAACCAACATCCGGTATATTTTGGGAATTAATTAGTTGTCAGTAGGAGGATTGCAGTTCTATTTAAAACACACACACACACACACACACACACACACACACACACACACACACACAAGCACATATTCTTTCATTTTATATGTATAACCCATTTACCTAGCTAGCCACCCCGTGACTTGGAGGAGAATGGAGTTTATTTGCTTTCAAGAAGAAAGGTAGTCATATGGTATTTGAAAGGTCATATAAGATTAGCAGCATTAACAATCTTTAAGAGATCTCAGAAAAGACAGGAGGACTTGGAAGCACCTGGCATGTTTGATACATTAAGTTATAGGCCTGAATGAATTCATAAAGGGCTAGACAGCACTTTTTGGGCCCATCCTTGATATTCGTCAAAACTCAAACTCAAGACTCTGTTAGATCACAGAAAGAGAGGCAATGGGCATTACTGAACAATGCAGAAATAACACTGTAACTTGTGGTTCCCCTAAACACCAAAGGCTCCAGGAACCTCATCAGATTGAATGAAAGAAAATCTTCAAGAAAAGTTAGTGAAATATCCTCATCCTGATTTCTTTTACTATGCTAAACAGTAATTTTATCCAAAGCAATTTTGGAAGAAATGGATTTATTTCTTTTTATGACTAAGAGTCCATCATGAAGGATGACTTCAGAGATATCTCAGCCATTAAAGAGCAAGGGTCATAACCACTATGAATGGAAGCTAAGGCAGGAACCTTGAGGCAGTAACTGAAGCAGAAGCTATGGAAGAGAGCTGCTTATTGGGGTGCTCATCATGGCCTGCTTGGTCAGCTTTCTTAAATAATCAAGAAACATCTGCCCAGGGTTAGCACTACCCTCATTGGACTGGGCCCTCCCACATCAATTACTAGAAAATGAGTGACAGACTTGCCAACATGTCAATTGTATGAAAGTTTTATAGGTTTTCTCTTCTAGATATCTCTAGCTTGTGTCTTAAGTTAACATAAAATTAATAAGATAAGAACTATAGGCAGCCCTCATTGGAATGTTTAACACAGGAAAATATGGAATCCAGATACATATCTCACTACAGGAAATTATTGACTTTTTATTTATTTGTTCTTTTATCTTGGAGAAAAGACCTGATAGCATTTTTAATATGCTAAAAGTTTACTTGTACAATAATTCATTCATGACTTTTTATCATGCAAATAAATTAACACCAAGGCTAGTAGATGTTTTCAAAACTTGTTAAAGTTGGAGTTCAGCAACAATTTGGTACAAAAGTTTGAGCTCATTTGCACATTTACTGATTACATGTATAGGAGTAAGGCCTAAATGTCCAGATCACTTTCAAGGCATCAGATAAATGAAGGCACAGCTGGAGAATTATAAAGAAAAGCTAGTACTGTAGCATCCAGAGGAGTGTATGGAAAGAGTATTAAAATAGTATTTTCTTTTTTCTAATTTTTTCTTTGGTTTTTGAAATATAAATATATTATATTTATATAAATATAAAATACCTTGATTATAGTTTTTCCTTTCTCTGCTCCTTCCAGTCCCTCCCCATTTACCCTCCAGTCTGGACCCACTCCTTTATTGTCTGTCATTAGAAAAGAGCAGGTTTCTGGGAAATAACAACCTAGCATGACAACATAAAAGCAGTGGGGGATGGGGAATCAGGGGTTAGCCACTAGAAAGTCCCACATGCCAGGGAAGCAAGAGGTTCTCGGAACCCAGCAGGAATGACATCAGCTGAAATATGCAACAAAGGGAAAATAAGCCTGTAGAGACCACATCCAGTGGATAGGCATGACACTTGGTAAAGGGATGGGACCACCCGCCCACCTTAAAATTTTTAACGCAGAATTATTCCTGTCTAAAGGAAATGCAGGGACAAAGTGTGGAACAGTGACTGAAGGAAAGGCTGTTCAGAGACTGACCCACCTGGGGATCCATCCCATCTGCAGACACAAAACCCAGATACTATTGCTGATACCAAAATGCACTTGCTAACAGGAGCCTTGTATAACTGTCCCTGACAGACTCTGCCAGTGACTGACCAATACAGATGCAGATGCACACAGCAAAAGACTGTACTGAGCACAGGGACCCCAGTGGAAGAGTTAGGGGAAGGAATGAAGGAGCTGAGGGGTTTGCAACCCCATAGGAAGAACAACAATATCAACTAACTAGACACACCCCCCTCCACAGCCCCAGAGCTCCCAGGGACTAAACCACCAACCAAAGAGTACACATGGAGGGATCCATGGCTCCAGCTGCAAATGTAGCAGAGGATGGCCTTATCTGGCATCAATGAAAGGAGAGGCCCTTGATCCTGTGGATGCTTGATGACTCACTGTAGGGGGATGCTAGAGCAGTAAGGCAGGAGTGGGTAGATGGGGGAGCACCCTCATAGAGATAGCAGTGATTCAGTATGGGATGAAGGGTTTGCAAAGGAGAAGCTGGGAATGGAGACAACATTTGAAATGGAACTAAATAAAATAACCAATAAAAATCCTAAAAAAAACCCAAATAGTAACATGGAAAAATGCAAGAAGATAAAACATACACCATTGTAGGCCAGAGGAGTCGGACCAACAATAGAAGAGAAGGCCCCAAGAGAAGGCACTAGAATCAGAGACTCACTCATCCACACACTCAGGACTCCCATTTAAAAATTGAAAACTGTAACGTGTACACAGAAGATCTGGGGTTTGCTGCTTTAGTCTCTGAGAGCTCATATTAGATCTGTTCAGTTGACTTAGAGGACCTTGTTCTCCCTGGTCCTTCAACTCTTCTGGTGTCTATACACTTTCCACCTCTTCTGCAGCAGTTTCCTGAGCTCTGATGGAAGGAACTTTATGGAGACAACTGTGTGTCCCGAAGTCACTCACTAAGTGTGTAATACCTGGCTGCGGATCTCTGTATATATTCCCATCTGCTGCTATAGGAAGGCATTCTGATGATGGCTGGATGAGGCAGAAACCTACAAGTATAGCAGAATATCATTAGCAGTCATTTTATTTTATTTTTACTTTATTTTTGACTAGTAGTAGTTTTATCCTAGGTCTCTGGGCTATCTAGTCTCTGGTTCTAGATCACCCAGTTTTAGATATAGGTTCTATCTTGTGGAGGGAGAAATAAAGTAGATTTTATTTGTGGACTAGGGTGTGTAAAGACATGGATGAGAGAGTAGATGTGGGGGAGGGAGAGGGAAGAAAAAGTCGAGGGAGAGAATATGGAAAGAGACAACTAGAATTGAGGGGCATTTGGGGGATGGTATAGAAACCTAGTTCAGTAGAAACTACCTAACATATATGGAGGTAAAGTCCATATATGGTGACAGAGACCCAACTGGATATTTCTTGTCATAAAACAACTCCTCCAGTCCAGGGACTGGGTTGCATTTAATTAAATTGTTGGCCAAGGGGGTTGCAGGATGTCCCTAAACAACCCAGGCTGTTGCTAAGGTAATGGGGTTGTTCTCTACAAATTGACTGAAGGCTCCCATTTCCGAAGGACGACACCTACATAACTCATTGAACATGGAGGGGTCAAACTGCTGCCTGGGTGGAGCCTTCATCTGTTTGCTCCAATGCCCTTGAAACAGGAAGGTACCCAGCAGGCTTCCAAAAGAGAAAGGTAAACACCAACCCAGCCACAAAACCTGGGACCTACAATCAGTCGTGCCTGCACGATATGCTAGGACAATGGTGTCATGGTACTTGTGAGAGTAAACAACCAATGTATATTACTTAAAATATTATTTTCACTAAACTACTTCAATTTAGAGAAAGTAAACATAATTACTCATTCTAGCATGATAAGTTATGTTTTTTATTTGTGCTTCTCTATATTTTAAAACTTGTTACTTAAATAGTTTGAAGTAGAAATTTAATTTCCAATCCAAAGATTAAAAGCATATACAAGCAAAATTTAAATGTCTTTAAAGGGCAAACAAAATATGCTTATTTAAGTGTAAACAGATATATACACATTTAAAAAGACATATCAGACACATGATTTCCAACTTTGTCCTCTCAGTACATGACTTTCCTTAGTTTTTAAACACTATTTTGCGAAACAAAGGCATCCCCACCCCTTTTTTTTAAACATTCTGGGCTTTTATTTTGCTGTTTTATTTTTGTAATTTCTTTAACTGACAGTAGATGTCCAACGCGCTACTTCTAGCCGGCAAGAAGCACGCGGACACCGAAATTCTAACTATAGACAACAACTTTATTTCTCTGACCTCTGTCAGGCACGCCCTATTTAAATGGGCAAAGACCTGGCATGAAATGGGCAAAGACTCTTGCACAGGCACTCACACAGTTAATCTCCCGATAGGGAGTCGGCTAGCACGGCGAAGGCTAGCGCCGTGAAGGCTAGTGCCATCTTGACTGACTTGGCTTTCCACTGGTGCGCAGTGGAAGCCAGTGCCATCTAGTGGTGGCGATTGTTATTGCGGCCCTTTACATCTCCCCCTTTTCTTTTTATTAATAAATAGCGGTAAATTATTGTCTAGGCTAGTCTAAGTCCCCGCAGTTACGTCCATCTGCTGTGGCTCCTGTCTTAGGTTGTTCCTCTATGTCACAGCCTTATCCGTCGAAGGGTAACCCTATCGCCACCGGGCCCGGTGTCTTAGATCGGTCTGTGCATGAGGAAAGTTGCCCGTCTCTGGATACCACAGTGCTGTGTGACAGTAACTGAATAATGACCTAGGGCGAACTCTAAAAAGAGGCCAGCCAGAAGGTGAGTTAGTGGGGAGAACATGATCACCCTATCGCGTGCAATGAGGAAACCTCAGCGATGTGGAAGGGCTGATCAAAGGAATCTTGAGTCTCTCTCTCCCAGTGCAAGTGGGCCCACAGGCCCATGGGGTACAAGAGCAGAGAACTCAGATACCGACTAATTTTTGAAGATAGATAACCAAATTTTAGGGGAGGCCCCTTGTACAAATGGCTGCAAGTGCTTGAGTGAAAACGGCCTTGTCACGTTTTTGTTGAGGTCTGAGTTTGCAAACCAACCATAGCATGAATACTAATTCACAGCATAGGGCTGCACCAAACAGAGCCACCCCCACCCATTCCTAGAAGTACTAGGAATCTAAATCCAAAGAGGTAGTGTGAGGACTAGAGGTAGTTTCTGAGGGATCCATCCGCGAGTCATTTCTAGGCGTCAGGATTCTCCGTGTCAGTCGTTCCGGTAGCCAGAATGGATTGTCTTCTTCCTGTGGGAAAACACAAACCGCTCCCCTGGATCTTATTAAAATAGGATCCGGGCCTTTCCATAGACCAGTCAAAACATCTTTCCATTTTACCATCTCTTTTGGTCTATCAGGTTCTGAATAGTGACGTTCGGCCGCAGTATGGCCTTGGGCGTCAAGATTTAAAAAATTAAGGGTGAAGAGTGCTATGGAAACAGCTACTCTTGGTACTGAGGGTAGAGTCTCCTCGACTCCCCCTTTTTGTTTAATTAAATAGGATTTGAGAGTGCGATGGGCACGTTCTACAATGCCCTGTCCCTGAGGATTATACGGGAGACCAGTCAGATGAGTCACCTCCATCTGGTGGCAGAACTGTTGAAATTTTTGAGAAGTATAAGCTGGTCCATTGTCTGTCTTAAGGAGTTTGGGTTTACCCCAAGCGCTCCACGCCTCGAGGCAATGTTGAATTGCATGTGAGGCCTTTTCTCCTGTTAGAGGTGTAGCAAACATAATGCCAGAGCATGTATCAATAGAAACATGCAAATACTGAAGTTTTCCAAAAGAAGGGATATGAGTAACATCCATTTGCCAAACCTGTAGCGGTCGGATTCCTCGTGGGTTAACTCCCACATGTGGTACAGGCAGGAATTGACAACAATTTTGACATTGGGTAACTATCTCCCTAGCTTCTTTTCTAGTCAAAGCAAATCGGCGGCGTAAAGTTTCAGCCGTTACATGAAATCGTCTGTGAAATTCTTTTGCTACGTCTAATTGAGGGGACAAGACAACTGCAATCACTCTTGTAGCTTTGTCCGCTAGGTCATTTCCGCGAGACATTGGCCCAGGAAGGCCCGAGTGAGCTCTAATATGTGTTATGAATACAGGGGATCTCCTGTTGAGAAGGGTAGATTGAATTTGTTGAAAAATCTGAGCAAGTTTGCTGGAAGGCCTGATTAATCCAGCCACCTCAAGAACCTTAACTGCATTAACCACATAAGAGGAATCTGACACAATGTTAAGCGGGCCTGGGAAGGTCTCGAGGACCTCTAGCACCACTAAACATTCTACAACTTGAGGTGAGGTTTCATTATACTGTTTAGATACTACCTTATTATTGACCACATAAGCACCTATACCAGTTTTTGACCCATCTGTATACACTACAACCCCATCAACAAGTGGTTTCTGAGACATTATGCGTGGAAACACAATGGCTTGGCTTAAAGCAAACTGTAGGATCGGGTGTTTTGGATAATGATTATCAATCTGTCCAGCAAAGGAAGTAACTAACACTGCCCAAGCATTTGAGGTAGCAGCTAATGTTTGAACCTGAATGGCTGTATATGGTACTATCAAAGTTTTGGGTTCTTTCCCAAAATGAGTAATAGCTGCCTTCAACCCGCGGAGTGCAAGCTGAGCAACCGCATCGGGATACCAGTCAATAATCTTAGCAGGAGATGCATTGGGATGGACCCATAATAAAGGCCCATCCTGCCACAAGACAGCTGTTGGCAATAGCATAGTTTTGAAAACACACAAATCAAAAGGCTTGGTCTCATCAATGCGCTGCAATTGAGCATCCTGTAAGGCTTTTTCTACAACTTGTAAGGCCTGGTTTGCGGCTGGCGTCAATGCTCTCGGAGAGGAGATATGAGAGTCCCCCTCCAAAATATCAAATAAAGGTTTCAACTCAGCAGAGGAAACCTTTAAAAATGGTCTCAGCCAATTTATATCTCCCAATAATTTTTGGAAATCATTTAAGGTATGTAAATGATCTCTACGAATCTCTAATTTCTGGGGAACTATTTTTTCAGGATAAATGACCGTTCCCAGAAATGAGCCAATTTCTGCAATTTGAACCTTTTCTGCAGCGACTTGTAGTCCCCATTGTCCCAATGTTTTGATTAATATGGGATATGAGGTCTGTAAGGTGGTTAAATCTTTGCCACATGCCAGAATGTCATCCATGTAATGAGCCAGCAACAAGGAAGGAAATTGCTTCCTTATAGGTTCAAGAGCTCGTTGCACATATAGTTGGCAAATAGTGGGGCTATTGGCCATGCCTTGAGGCAGGACCCTCCACTGAAATCTCTTATCAGGTTCAAGATGATTAATAGCTGGTATAGTAAATGCAAACCTCTGTCTGTCTTGTGGACACAAGGGGATGGAAAAGAAACAATCCTTAATGTCTATAATTATTATCTTCCATTGCTTAGGTAAAGCAGAGAGTAAGGGTAGGCCTCGTTGGATCGGGCCAAATAAACGCATCTGTGCATTAATGGCTCTCAAATCATGGAGAAGTCTCCATTTTCCTGATTTTTTCTTTATCACAAAAATAGGAGTATTCCATGGTGAGGTAGACGGTTCTAAATGACCAAGCTGTAATTGTTCATTAACCAATTTAGTGGCAGCTTCTAATTTTTCAGAGGATAGATGCCATTGAGGAACCCATATCACTTCCTCTGTAAGCCAGGGTATGGGCATAGAACCCTCAATGGCACTTAGGAAAAACCCAGGTCCTGCCTTTCTATATTACCTTCTTGTGGAGCCGGTTCTAATTTTCCTTGTTCTTTTTTTCCTAATCCTTCCTAATCTCGACAGCTTGTCGAGAGTACTAGATGGTCAATGTCAGACCTAGACCCTGTAAGACATCCCTCCCCCAAATGTTAACAGGAAGAGGGAGGACATAAGGAATAAACTTTCCTGATTGGCCTTCTGGAGCATGCCAAATCAAGGAGCGTGAGCTGATAGTGGGGCTGGCCTCATACCCTAGTCCTTGTAAGGAATGGGATGATTGAGTGACAGGCCATGCCTTAGGCCACCACTTGGAGGAGATAATGCTCTTATCAGCCCCTGTATCTAGAATTCCCTTAAAATTTTTCCCTTCTACATTCAACTCTAAAGAGGGTCTGGAATTAAGGTCCATCATTAAATAAGCAGAATCAGTCCCGGAAGAGCCAAACTTCGCGGTTCCTCTAGGGACCCCGGAAGAAGGAAAATGATCATGTAAGCTTGGAAGAATAATCAACTGAGCAATCCTATCACCTGGGGAAATGGAAAAAAACGCCTTGAGGGCACGAACAGAGAACTTGAAGTTCTCCCGTGTAATCTTGATCTATTATTCCAGGGTGAACAATTAGTCCCTTTAAAGTTAAGGAGGACCGTCCCATAATAAGGCCAACACTTCCCACGGGTAGGGGGCCTTTGTAGTCAGTGGGGACGGGTTGCACACCCATCAGTGGCATTAATATGAATTGGGTGGTAGAACAGAGGTCCACTCCTGCTGAGCCTCTAGTGGCTCTGCGAACCGTGGAGTCAGTCTGTTGTAAGCTGGAGTCCCATATGTTTTGGGGCCCTGAGACCTGGGGCCCAGATACCCGTTTTTTGGAATGTTCTCACCCTCTTCTGTCTGGGGAGGCCCGGGCTGAATAAGCCTGCCTCTGATATCTTTAACTGAGCGACATTCACTAGCCCAATGATAGCCTTTCCCACACTTAGTACACAGTCCTGGTGCTCTCTTCCTAGTGAGGGCTTGACACTCCTTTTTCAAATGTCCTGGTTTGCCACAGTTATAGCAGACCTTGTGATCACCTGTACCTGAGCACTTTTGGCTCTGTAGGATAGCAGCCGCGAGGCCGGCATTAGTAAGCGGGCCTCCAAGTTCTCGGCAAACTCTCAGCCAGTCCTGTAATCCTTTGCCCTTCCTAGGCGTAATAGCTGCTCTGCATTCCTGTGTGGCTTGCTCATAAACCAACTGTTCTACTAAAGGCATTGCCTGTTCAGGGTCTCCAAAGATCCTGCCTGCTGCCTCCATCATCCTAGCCACAAAGTCTGAGAATGGTTCCTGGGGGGCTTGTATGATTCTCGTTAAGTGTCCCCCGGACTCTCCCTTCTTGGAAAGTGCCTTCCATGCCTTAACGGCGGCAGCGGAAATTTGAGCGTATGCTCCCCAGTCATAGTTAGTTTGATTATTGGCATATTGCCCTTGTCCTGTTAACAGATCAAGCGTCCAGTCTCTCTGATTGCCTTCAGCAATGGCATTGACTTTGGCCTGTGCCTGAGAGGCATCATACCATAAGGCTTTCCATTCCATATATTGTCCCATATTGGGAAGCGTAGCCTTCACTGTTGTCTGCCAGTCTCCTGGAGTCATGGCCAGAGTAGCAAGCCTTTCGACTTGAGCAATAGTAAAATTGGCACTAACTCCATAGTTACGGACCGACTCGGCAAGTTCTTTTATTTGAACATATTCTACTGGCGCGTGAACACGGCCTCCATCGGCGGCCTCAAACACCGGAAATGCCAGCTGTATCTTTTTCTGTTCCTCTTTAGTGAGGAAGGAATCTGAGTGGAATCTCTCCATATAAGATGGAGAGGCGCCGGGACTTATAGGCTGGGAAACCTCATGGTTTCCGCCTTCCACTTCCTTTTGTTTACCCAAGCTGTTAGCTCGTTGTTCATCTGGGTAGCATCTTTCTTTTTCACAGCGAGCTGCCTTATCTTCTAAATCCTCTCTCTCAGAGGAGCTAAGCTCGTCTGTCCCTGAGCTATCAAGCTCTGAAGTCTTTGAATCCTTTACCGGATAAAGACTTCCGCTTTTCAAGATCTCTTCTTCCTTCTGCCTTATCTCACCCGGGGCGTTTTCTCCCCACTCTCTCTCTCCCTCGGATCTAAGGTCCTCGAGAGGGTCTCTTTTTTTAAGTGCACTTTTTCCGTTTAAACTCTTTGAATCGTTCTCTAACTCTGTTTCTGACACACTGTCTCGCCCTACCACCAACGCTCTCCGCTTTGCTGTTAGACGCCGTTTGGTGGTAACTAGAAACTCAAAAGTCAATAGAAACCACCCGAGGGCTGCCAAAGCAACCACAACGGCACCTGCCGCGTCCGGCAGGGGACTGAGTAGGAGCAGGTCAAGGCTAAACATGATCTCTCAGAGTTTTACCTGCGTCCTATAGCTTCTGAATTTCTTCCGTGAAACGGAGGCTTCCGCGGCGCCGACGATGCGATGGTGTGGCCTCTGGTCCCGGGTTCTCAGCACCAAATGTCCCACCCGGGACTTCTAGCCGGAAAGAAGCACGAGGACATAGAAATCCTTACTATAGGTAAAACTTTATTTCTCTCTTATGGTGGAAGCCCCGCACGCCGGCCAGGCGCGCCTATTTAACCCTCGTGCGCGCATCCACACCTGATTGGTTGCTTACTCATGACCTCATCAGCCACGCCCCGCAATGGGCAAAGACCTGGCATGAAGGCACTCTTGCACAAGCACACACACTTAATCTCCAAATAGGGAGTCGGCTAGCGCGGCGAAGGCTAGCGCCATCATGACTGACTTGGCCTTCCACGTGGGGCGCAGTGGAAGCCAGCGCCATGTAGTGGTGGCGAATGTTATTGCGGCCCTTTACAAGTAGACATAAAGCTATAGATAGAAGTGGCTGAACACAAGCACAGGGGTACGAACATAACCAACTCTTACACTGTGGATGTATTTCAGTGATAGATAGCCCCACGCCAATGCAAATGACAAACTTAAGACCCAAATAAACTGACAGGTAGTGACAAGGGCTACTGATGCATTTAAGCAAGAAAATACAAAGCAAGGAAAAGGAGTATTTCCCAAAATTTCCTGTGAACACTCACAAGCACATGTACACACAAACACACACACACACACACACACACACACACACACACACGCACACACACACACGTATGTGTCACCATGCATAGTATTACAATGCTGAAGAATAAAGTCCTTCAAAAATCCCTCCAGAAAAAGAACCCGGAAGAAAAAGGACATTTTAATGTTTATACCTTTAAGGGGTTGAAGGTAGGTCCCATACCACATGATTTTGTTTGGCGTAGTCTAGGCACCAAGGGAAATAGATCATAAATATATTGCAGTGGCAAATGTTAGGAGCTGGGCCTGGTCCATTCCCTCAGACAGATGAGTTCTGGGTACTCACAGCAGAGGCTATCAGTTCCTTCTAGGAACATACTGTAAGAGTTATGCCATGTTTTGGGTGAGTGGGATAGCTAGAAGGAGAAGGAAAAGAGCATTATTTGAAGAAAAAAGGAAGTACAAATATTATGCATGATTTATTTCATTGTTATGTTGATATTCTCATGTCCTGCACTGTCATGTGTTGGGTTAACCTCTCAGAAGGCTGAGTATAACTTATGAGGAATGTTCTTCATTGTCTTTGCAATTTTAATCGATCAGTTCTTCCAAAATAAATTATTAAAAATAATTTAAAAATATTTTGGGAAGGAGCTTGATGTTCCTTCCAGACAAGGTGTGTTAACAGAAACTAGATTTGACATCCTAGTAGAAACAGTGTAGTTGGACTTCCCATTTCAAAGCATGATATGGCGCTAAGGTAATGGAGGCCACGTGAGACTTAGGGGAAGATCCATACAAAGATGACTGTGGTTCGAATGCAGTGCCTGCCTACAGACTTGTGTCTGAATGTTTGATGCTTTGTAGATGGCACAATTAGTAGGAGGTTCCGGAAACCCCACAAAGTGGTGCCTAACTGGAGAAAGTAGTCATATCAGACAACCTTGGGGCAACATACTACCTTTGCACATTTCTTTTTTCTTTTTCTCTGCTTCCGTATTAGCATAATGTGATACCTATGTCATTGGAATAGAATAGAAAGACTGAATTAGAACCACATACCTATGACAAAGCCACAAAGGTAATTGACTGAAGAAAGGGTTATGTTTTCAGCTAATGCTAATGTAGTACTCAGGTGTCTGCTGGGTATCAGGGTGATGCTCGCTTCACACAATTACCCATGTATAAATAGTAACTCAACTATACTAGAGAACAATGCATAGCCGTGTAGGATAAAAATAGAGAAAATGCTTGAGACTCTTGGCTTAATATATATAGGCCTTAGGATTTCAGAATTAAATAAGAAATAATAGATCTTTAGAAAATTCTGTAAATTGTACCTCACAAAAATCACCTGGAAAAACAACTAAAAGATAACTTTAAAAATCATACAAGTTTTGAGATGCAGCTGAAGTCATAATTAGAGGCAAGATATATTCTCAGGATTTTAATATGAGAAAAAGGATTATGATAAAATCAGCTTTTCATTCATTATGTGTGAAAGATTTAATAAAACAACTAACAGAGATAACAGCAAACAATCAGCCAATCCAGAGA
This sequence comes from Rattus rattus, assembly GCF_011064425.1. NCBI lineage: Eukaryota > Metazoa > Chordata > Mammalia > Rodentia > Muridae > Rattus > Rattus rattus. The sequence goes on along the minus strand of NC_046154.1, from coordinate 143,784,099 downwards.
ATTTTATTAAATATTGTTAAGCCACACCACACACTACATAAAAGGTTAATACCCAGGATTGTCTTAGTGTCTGTTCCTGTTTCTGCAACAAAATATCTTGACAAAAACAATGTAGGTGGGTAAAATACTAGGTTATAGTCTGTCATCATGGGGAGTTAGTGTGGCAAGAGCTTAAAAGCAGCTGGACATACTACATTCCCAGACAAGATCAGAGAACAAGGAATTAATGTATTTATGCCTGCTAGTGCTCGGCTAGCTTACTCCACTCTCACGCAAACCAGGATGCCCCTCCTAGATAAAGGTCCCATCTGTAGAATCTTCCTATCTCAGTTGACAGTGATCAAGGGAACACCTGACAGGCTAATACAATCTAGACAACCCTTCCTTGAAATTCAGTTTCCAGGTTCTAGGGTATCACAGTCCACTCCTTGTCAACCTTACACACAAGCATATCACTTTTAATACAAATTTCCCTGAAGTTTTCTCACTTTCTCACACATTTCTCACTATCTAAAATATAGTAATTTTAAAAGTTCCCATAGTCTTTGAAGATTTCAACACTTCCAAGTCTTTTGATTGTGGGCTCCTATCAAAAAAAAGTTACACACACACACACACACACACACACACACAGAGAGAGAGAGAGAGAGAGAGAGAGAGAGAGAGAGACAGACAGACAGACAGACAGACAGACGACACACAGACACACAGACACACAGAGAGAGACACACACACACACAGAGACACAGACACAGACACAGACACACACACACACACACACACACACACACACACACACAATATGTAGTGGTATAGAAGCATTCCTGTTTCAAAATGGAACCTTGTCCAGATACAAGGAATGAGCAAACTAAGCACTAGACTCAAACAGCAAAAACAAATCCCCATGACAGCTTTGTATCCTCACCTGAAGCTTAAGATGAAGACATCTGCTAAGCTCCAAAAATGAAATATCCCTTCCTTCCCAGCCCTGTAATCTACAGGACAAAAGTCTTCTTTAGATATCCCTTGGCTTCAGCACCTCCAGTATTCTGGGGTTCCTATGTCAATTTAGGTTTTATCGTCAAAGTTCCTGCAATGATTTCTCTGCAGAGACTCCATTTATGTCACAAGATGCCTAGCCTTAACTGCTCTCCATGACTCCTTCAATCTAACACATTTCATGCTTTTTATCCAGGCTCTTGCAGATATTGGCAAATTTGGCCACTGACTGTGAGATATTCCAGCCTATACATTACTTTATCAGAATTTGTGGGAGATCCTTAGGAAACATTTTCCTCATAGAAGAGCATCAGATTTCTCTTTAATGACACCAATCATTGCAAAACTAAAAGTGCTTTCTGGTTTGTACTTTGTCCAAAACTTAAGCTTGCTCTCATGCCTTTACTCTTCAGAACAAAAAGATAAATTATCTACAAATGCAATTTCACTTGGGTTCTCAATATATGGGCAGAATAAAGCAAGATTCTGTGCTAAAATGTCACACAAATGGTCAGTTCTCTGCTTAGTTACTGATAGAACAGTGGTTCTCAACATTCCTAACACTGTAACTCTTTAATACAGTTCCTCAGGCTGTGATGGCCTCTCACAATAACATTATTTTGTTGATACTTCATAACTGTAATTTGCTACGGTTATAAATCATAATGCAAATATATTTGGAGTTAGTAGTGGTTTACCAAAGGGTTGTGTCCCTCAGGTTAAGAATGATTCTAGTAGAGTTTAAAAGTCAGTTGTTTCTCTTATTCACAAACACTATCTATAATTTTCTAGCTTGATGTTTGCAGATGATACCATGTGGGAAGCCTGGTGACCATGTGCATACAACTTTCTGATATGATTACTGGGTTCTCTTTCCTCTGATCTTCTCTTTGGTCCATTACTATATTAGATTATTTGACTTTTTCTTACTTTCAAAGGATTGCTTATTTAAATACTTTTCTCATTAAGTTGTGCTATATTGCCATTATTTTGTATGACTTTATTGCTATCTTACATTCAGTTTTGCTTGTTCAGTGTTTTCAGAGACATTAGTTTCTGCATTCCCTAGCTTTACAGGAATTGTGTGCTATCGCCACTTTATTTCCGCTCTTAGCCAGCTGTTGGCCTAGGGCAGATCTCAGCATTCTTCAGCTTTCTGGAGAAGTTTTTCATGATTCATCTGATTTTCGAGTTCCTAAATTTTGTTCTACTATTTCCTGTTCTTTGAAATTGCTTACTGAATCTCAGTGGCATTTTAAATGATGGTAAAAAAAAAAAAGTCCATAACTTTAGTCTCTCATACCGTACTTAGCTACAAAGAACTTACACTGCTTAACAGCACACGTCACAAAGGCACTCTTCATTGTCATTGTTTGGAAGTTTTGAGGGAATTGTAGGTCATGTGTCCACACCAGGATTTGACCCCATCTTCATAGTCCTTCTAGAACGTTCTTCACAGACAGTTGCTCAGTCTACCTTCATACAATACTGCTCAGTGGCCTTACCCATAGTTCTAATGTATGAAGAGAAACCATAGCTTAAAACCCCAATTGTCCTGACCTGATAATATTTCTAAATATGTAGGCCAAGTAATGAAAGCAATATTCATCTTCTTCTAAAAAAGAAAATGTGCCAATGATCTGAAATAAGCAATTCCTCAATAATGAAAATCAGATGGGAGCAGTTTTTAATGCACAAAAACAAACCAGAATATAGTGTATTTGACATTAAAGTAGCACAGTGTATTGGACGATGTGTTTTCTGACTTTATTTTTTTTTTATAACAGAAAATCATGCTCCTTGGCAAGACACTTAAATTTTGCTGCAGTCTGCTCTATGTAACTTCAGAACATTCATTAATCTTTAGGCTTGTGAGCACTCTTTCTCAATAATATATACCTGAGGACTTATGGGATTGAATTCATGCTTTGACCTATAAACTTAGTTTCAGAAAATTGACTTTCAATAATATGTGAATTTCTTTTTCTGTGAAAGAAGAGATATAAACAATATCTGTTCTAAGGGAACTGCTAACCTTTTGTTGACCTCTGAACAGATTTTCAAAGAGAAAACTCTATTGCTATGAAAAATTACCTCCTTCCCTGATGAAAATCCCCCTGCTTTTGTTAGAGTCATAAAGATTCCTTATGATTAGCCCTACTTAAAGAACCGGAGATTCTGACCTGTTTTTCTTTTTCTTTTTTCTCATGACACATAAATTATACATTTACAGACTAGAGTGCTATTTAGACTTCACATATTCTGGTATGTGGAATGTAAGTAAAATAGCATATCATTTCTTTCTTCAGAAAAATGAAAGGTATGAGAGATCTTTCTTAATAACAGTATGACCTTCATGTCTTCCCGAGAAATGATGTGTACCTCAGCACTTCTTCTAAGGGGTTCTGTGTGTTGAAGAAAGTATCAGAAGCACACATGAGTTAACTTTCTTGATACTTTCTGGGCTCTTGTAGAAGAACAGACTAGATGAAGGATCTTGGGAATATAGACTGAGCATGGAATGTATTCTGGTGGACTTTTAAAGAAAAAGTTGGTAGAAGTCTAAATGAAGGAAAGCAAGCTGGAGGTGCAGAGACAGATATCTGGTATTCACACCAAAACTACAAGAGATTCCTGATAGTGTGTGTCTTTTAAGAATGAGAATGACCTCAGAAAATTAAAATCAAGAATAGTTCATAAAGTTGAGACCTACAGTGATCTTTCATTAGTGGTAATGTGACAATGTTTGTGTCCCAAGAAAACGTTTTTAGATGCATATCAATATATGGACTTCAAATAAAAACGCCACATGGTTACATATTTGAGTGTGTAAAAATTTGTTAATCAAAAAGACAACTTCAGCAAAGTATAGACAAATCAGGGTTTAGCATTTAGCTGCATATGAACCATAATTACATAATTATGGAAATATAAGCAATGTATAAGAAAACAGATTAAATTCCACCAAAGGTAATAGGGTGATTTAAGAGATAAGTGAAATTTAGAATGTATGGGCATAGTGGTTTTTCTTTTGTGGTTCTGGGGCTTAAATCATATTATGCAAGCATTTTATATTTCTAGGCCAAGGAAGAGATTTTAATGGAGCTTGATGACTCAGTGTGGCAGCTGATGGGAAGAAAAAGCAGCTATGAAGCATATTCATAGCATAGAAGATTGGTATATGGGTATTATTGCTAGAGACTGCATATGTGGAAGAATACAGGTTTGGATTGGGGAAGGTTAACAACTCATTTCCTCATCTTGACTCTGAGAGCTTTTTCAAAGGATCTCCCTGGGAAGAGGTTACATAGCTATCTGAAATTGAGAGAATACTCTAACCAAGAGGTGTTAGCCAGTGATGGATTGCTGTGTGATGAGGCAACACAAGTTATTGATCTGAAGACTGCTCCAGTGAGAGATGAATTCCCAGAAGAAAGGTGTATATATAGAAAGATCAGAAAAAATGACTCAAAAATTCTCAGTAGCAACAATATTTAAGGGGCAGAGGCAAAGATCCAAATAAGAACAATGAAAAAATGTCTTTTCCAAAACCAAATTCAGTTTTATTTTTGCATATACAGAATGTGTTACTCAGGGTAGATATTGCAAATTCTCATCTGCCTGGGAAAAACAGTCTCCACCAACATAAAGGAGAGAGAGAGAGAGAGAGAGAGAGGGAGGAGAGAGGGAGGGAGGGAGGGAGGGGAGGGAGGGAGGGGAGGGAGGGAAGAGGGAGGAAGAGGAGAGGCAGAGAGGTGTGAAAGTAAGGAAAGGAGAAATAACAGGAAGGAGAAAGTTGCTGTGCATTTGATCTCAGTTGTGGAAGCAACAGACAGGGAAGGTAGACTACTAAGCTATTTAGGCTATTTTAGGTTAGAAAATTAGAAACTGTAGTTCTTATCAGGAACCTCAATGAAGCACTTGATGTGGCTTCCCTGGAGTGACTCCTCTCCCCCATTAGAGTCACTGGTCAGGAATAGAAATTTACCACTGTCGCTGATCTTCCCCACGGCCTGCTCAGTTTTGTTCTAAGTCTTTTTCTTTTGTCTATAATGCTAGGATAGGAGGTGCATTGACATTTCGTATGTCAATTTAAACTTTTCAATATCATCAGATAAGTTTAGCCATTCCATAGTGCTGCAGTAGCTTCTGCCACCTGCCTCACTTCCCCATGGGAAGAGATAACTCCTTCCCCATTTCGTTTTTTTTTTCCTAGATGATGACATCTCAGATGTAGTAGTTGTCTGCCACATATTCCGTTAGGAATGATAAGTTCTTCAAAAATTTAGGATGACTGAATCTAGGGGATGAGTAGAGGGGATGTGACTAGACTACTTTAGGTCAACTCAGTCTACATCTAAAATTTGGGACAAGCTACTTCAAGATTGAACTGCAACATTCCCTGTGACTCAGTCTTCCCACTCAGTGTTCTTCTACTTATCCTTCCTTGTCTCTCAGTTCTTGGTAGTCGGATCATCCTAACAGGGAATAAACTTTTCTTCTCAAAGAACCTAATATGGCCCCTCTGCTTTGTATCACAGATTTGTTTGGGACAGTAAACCTATATTTTCTAGTTTTGACTTTTAATGGTATTTACCTAGTTATAAATTACAGACTCTCTGTTTCTTCTCTTACTTAGCAAGTTTCCTAAGCAGAACTTTTCTGAAACAAAGCTTAATTTTCTCAAACTTGCATTGCAAGTTTGTTTTTGAATCTCCTTCCTGTGTTTGTTTGTTTTTTCCCATTTCTACTTTGACATTATTGTTGACTTCAGAGGCTTTAGTGGAGACATAGATTCCTTTTTGTGTTGTGTATGATTATTGACTATGTTTAAATCGCATCACAAGAGTAAATCATCAGAAAGTTGTTTTGTGAATACCAGCCTAAAATGGCTCTCATTCAAATATTTTACATGAACAAGTCACAGAGATGTGCTTTTTATACAGATTGTTATTGCTTAGTTATAGTTCCATTTATCCAAGTCCTTTGTCTAAGCACAGGTTGTCTTCAGCAATAGGGCCTTATGTTTGAGTTCTTAGAGACAACTAAGGGCTACAACAATACCCTACATTGTTTTTGGATTTTCTTAGACTCCCCCTGATCAATAAGTCAAACATAGGGTTTCCCATATCTGACATAAAAGTTTTGTTAGTCTGTGGATCTTTGGGAAACACTGGGAGCTAGCTCTCTTAGCATCTAAATGTGATATGCGTGCTGGCATTGGAGAAAAGCAATCATAGTCCTACCTATCTGAAAAAAATCTATGAATCACCAGAAGGACTGAGATGGTAATGGATCTCCTGTGATGCATAGGCATTTTTATTTTGAAGGCAACCAAGAGGTGTCTAACTAGACTTGTAGCTCATCTACTCAATAGGAAGGAATTCCTGTCTGGTATTACAGATGTGTGCAACTCCTCATAGCTAAGGAGGTTTGCTGTTTAGATTTCCTAAACAAATATTATTTCTAATTTTATTCTATGAATCTATTCTTATACCGACAGATAAGTACAGTTATCCTCCCTCATCGAGAAATCATCTCTTTGCAACAGATGGAGGTAATACAAGGACCCACACCTGTAAATATGATAAATCTGATTTTCCTTCCTGGCTCCTTAGTTCCAAATAATAAGGACTCTGAGACTAATTATTTACTCTTAAATGCTTAAGCCATAAACTTTGGCTCATTTTCCAACTAGTTCTTAACTTATTTAACCATTTAAACTATTGTATACCTACCATTTGTTATGTCTTCTTCAGTTCTGGCCCACTATTTCCTATTCGTATCCTAATCAAGCTCATCTACCTTCTGGTCTATGTCAGTCTCCTGGTCCATCTCTTGAATCTCTCTTGGATCGTCTGCTTCTCTCTTTTATCTCTTACTATTTCCCAGAATCCTCTCTCTTCCTGACAGTGTCCTATTTTCTATTTTCTACCTCAGCTCATTGGCCATAAAGTTTTTTTATTGACAGGTAATGTTTATTATAATAGATTCTCTCTACATACACCTAGTCAAAATGCAGATAATATGTGACTATGGTGTTCAGAGCCCCAATTAACAGAGGAAGAAAGAGCTGAAAGATTCTTAGAGCCATGGACTGGGATGTCTGCTGCTAGGTGGTGTTTTCTAGATCCTCAACAATTTTGTTGCCTAAGCAAGATCTGCATAATGACAACACCAACAGACATGTCAACATGGATTTTGGAAATTCTAGAAGGCTCTATTCCTAAATGAATAGTTACAGGCAAGCAGTAGTTACTGAGAGTGGAAGGATTAGTTTTCTCCAGAGAAGAACTCCCTGATAGATTGTCTAATCCTAAGTGATAGGCCCTAGCCTCAAAGCATGTACAACACAGTAGTTCATTTACTCAGTAGATTGTGTGTGTAATTAAAGAAGAATTGGGCTTGAGAAGTACATAGAAGGATTGGGATGTGGGAGATGAATCAGGGAAAATGATATACACACAGGACCTATATATGGAATTCTCAAGAAAACTTAAACATTTAAATAAAAAGGAACATTATACTCAAAAATATTCTGCATCAGTGTTAAGGTGTGAAAGGGATGCTTGTTTATAGAAAGTTCTCAGTTCTCAACTCACAATCATGCATCATGATTGGCAATCCACGGCAGCCAGGTATCTGTAAGTGAAAGGGCATAATCTTCAGACATTGAGACACTGAAAACAATATTGCATTTTAACCGAATCGCAATGATCACACCTTGGTCATTAGGTGAAGTTGGTTGTGATTTTCTATATGATATATCACATAGTACCTGTCATGGCACAGACCTTATTTTTTCATTGTATATTTCCTTTTTCTGTTCCATCACAGATTCCTAGTTTCTCAGTAGCCACTCAGGTTTGCTAATATGTAAGTAGAAAAGGCCATACAAACTATGCAAACTATTTCATCATTCATTCCTTACCTGTGTTAAAAGAATGGCCATGTGACATCAGGGGATATAGTTCGGCATTCTAAACTTTTATTCTAGTATTCTGATGAAACAATTTTTTACCTCCCTTTCACAAGATTTTAATTCACCTTGACCTTATTTATGTGTGCCAAAAATTAAGAAACTAATGATTTTCCAACCTATAGAATCTACACTCCTTTTTCCCCAGGAGAAAATTATCATTCGTTATTCTTAAACAATCTCTTGAACTCTGTGTTGAATTTATAACAGTTAGCAAAAAAAGAGAGTAAAACTGCTTTAATGAGATTTACAGGCAAGGCCATGTTTACTGAAAAGGAGGCAACTGGCTTAATATTGCTGATTTAATGAGTGGACGTCAATCTCACTAAAGATGACTCTCTGTGCCCAGCAGTTAATTTTCTTATCAATTATGATTTACTAAATTCTTAAGTTACTTAAATTACTTTAGATAAATAGCGCTGTTAAATAATGAAGAACTGAACTTAAGTCATGATTTGGTATTATGCGGCTAATTCTTATATTTCATTTCTCCCTATTAAAATGTACTTTTTCTAAACTATATTGCAAATTTAGGTAAGCTAAATCCTTTCCAAATGTATTTCCTAAATTTTTCCCAATTTTCTCCCAAATTCAATACATCTTCAGGAAGAGGTTGTTCTAAAACACATAATCATCATCTAGTGACTCTCTGATAAATGCTTCGGAAATAACTACTTTTCACAGTAAGCAAGAGCACCAACATGTAGTTACTGTTAAGAAATATCAGACCAACCAACTGTGCTGTTTTTGATAGTAGTGGACAGAAAATATGTCTCCCTGTGTGATGGATATAATACAGTAAGACATGGAGCACACATTAATTTTTGAGATTTGTTTTAAATTCTTCAATGAAACAGTTGATATGGCAAAAATTACATATATATAATATACTAAAAATATATGTGGATTTATTACTCAGTGAAAGAGCAAAATAATGACAATCTTCAAAGCTCACAACTCTTTATTGCTACTATATGTTGTATCAGTTTCTGTTACATTATCAGTGATCTTAACTCATCAGTTGAGGAAAAGGTTCATTTTGGCTCCCAGTTCTTAAGATTTCAGAGTGTGGTAGGTTGGCCCTAATGGTATAACATTGTAGAAACTTGTGGCAAAGGCTGCTGCACCACATCCTTCATGGAAGGTTATGGGCGGGAAGAGGCTAAGATCTCAGTTGCCTTTGCAAGGGCCCACAGTAAACATCTGCCAATAGAAGGATACTTTGGTTGCCTGGAGTTTGAGAAATCGAAACTAAAGCTGCATCATTTCTGTGTGCAAACATGTTTTTCATCTCTATGGGGTAAAAATCACTGGATAACCTGCTGCCTGCATGGTTACAACATGTATTTTTGAGCATTGTGCAGTGTATAAGCAACAGTCATTCTAGTGGGAGTGCCTCACCTCTCACTGTGCTGTAGTATGGAATTCTGAAGCCTTGCTCAGTCTATCTATGAGTTATGGGCACTTTCCAAATAGGAATGTTAAGTTTATAGAATTTTTTTTATATATTGTGGATACTAGTTCTTTTTAGGAGATAGAATTGGTGAATATTCTCTTACAGAGTGTTAGACGCTCTGTTTATTCCTCCTATGAGGTCTTTAATGGAACAGAGACCTTTATTTATTTGGAGAGATTAGCTATCAGGTTTTTATCTTATGGATTATACTTGTAATGATGGCTAATAACTTCTTCTTACTACAAAGTATGAAGAAGGGATGAATTGTTTGGAAAGACTATCTTCCTTGTGTTACTTTAGCCCCTTTTCTAAAATTAAGTAGATATTAGATATATGTCTACCAGTTTATTTGACATTCTATTTCTTCCAACTATATATTTGTATTTCAATCTATAAAATACTTCCTTGATTATTGACTAAGACTATATAACATACATTATATAAGTAGAATATACTCTTATATAAATTAGTGTTGTAGTTGTGTAGTAAAATGAAAAGCCTTTCCTTTTTAGTTTTTATAAAAAATATTTGTTCACCCTGTCTTTGTAAAGATGTTAATTTATACTGTATGTGATGTGTATGTGTATATAAGTTCAGGATTTTTTCTTGTGAGACAGGGTCTTTCTTACATATCTGAAGATGACCCCCAACTGAAGTGGATTTTCTGGTTTCTTTGGAGACTCAAATGTGTCCTGTAATGTATTTCTGGAAACAATCTTATGAAAGGATGTTTTTGCTAAAGCAGACACATGGGAGGATGTTTTGCTGAGGATAGGCATCTGTTGTTTTTCTGGACACAGCCTGGAAAAAGGGCATGTGATGTTTTTCTAGAGAAGATTCTTGAGAGAACATGTGATGTTTGAAAAGGAGATAAGTATAAACCAATAGACAATGAATGATGCTGTGTGATATTGGTATGTCTTGCCACTCTTGGCTGGTCATTGTTTGTCATGACTTCATAGAGAGAAACACCAAAGCTGGTGCTCTAGCAGCTTCTTGGTGGTTCTGTGGACTTTAACCAATTGGCAGAGCCTCACAGTTTCTTCTGGATCTGCCAAGTGGATCGAGCTGATTTTTGTGAACTGAACTGCTGATATCCTGACAACACAAAGTAGACTTATTCTAAAGAACTATTTCTAAACAGGTCCACTTCTTCTTTTGCTTTATTAGCTTTTCCTTTCCACTACCTCTGGTAGGTGGTGGGCTACAAGGGAGGTTAAAGCATGTAAGAATCCTTATTAAAAGTAGGTTAGGAAAGATCTAAGCCTACACCCAACTACTGAGTCTCCTGATTCTGTGTTCCAAGTGTTAGGGTTAAAGGCATGTTCCACCATACTTTAATTATGGGATAGTAGGCTTTGTTGCATGAGGACAGGCTAAATGAGATATGCCTCCTAACAGATGCTTTTTAATAAAACACATCTTTATAGTTTATTACTATATATTATATAATATATTATTTGTAGTTTGTTATTATTGTATTTTCTAGTTTGTGGATAATTTTTTATCATGACTGGGTATTGAATTTTGTCAAATTATCTTTTCTGTGTCTACTAATATGATCACCCTTCACCTCTTTATTACTGAATAACATTGAATAATTTTCCTTTTTTTCTTCTCATCTTTTATTATAGTCATCATTGGCAGACATAGAATTCTATAAAGTGTGTAGCAGTAAATTAGTTAAACTGCTTTGACTCCCAGTGGGTCACACGTATGCTGCACCGACCCAAGAGCCCTCTGGATTTTCAAATGAAAGATGTCCACGTGCGCGCGCACACACACACACACACACACACACACACACACACACACACACACACACACACACAAACACACTGCCTAATTTTGATATGCCTTGACTAGTTCAATGGTTGGGCACTTATAAACCTTCCAGCAGCTAACAAACACTCCCCTCCAGTATTCCTGCGTTAACATCTTTTAAAATCCATATTTCATCTTTGCTACTTCAGACCCAATCCAGGAAGGGGCCCGTGGGGCCATTTTCCTAGATTCTTCCATGTCAGCAGGCCTTGAAGTTTCATTTTTCTGCCTCCCTATCATGGTGATTCTCTGTCTCTCCCTTCTCCCTTGGTCCCTTGCCCACTCAATTTAAAAGTCCTGCTTTGTTTCCCTGCCCAGCCAGTGGCTGTACAGAAACTGGTTATTGTCAGTCGAATCCAGCTGGGAAGGGACCCTCAGGTCTGGAGGCCCAGCTTTTGGGAGTCAAAATAAGACAAAGCATTAGAACCAATTCCCAACAAAAGTGTTTGTAATTTAAATATCTCTCTTAGAAGAAATGTTTTAGGTTAGATTTTATTTATTTTTTAGTGTTTCTCTTTTATTAAACATAGTTTCTTATCTCATACAATGTATCCTGATTACAGTTTCCCCTCCTTCTACTCCTCCCCGTTATGCCCAAGCCCCACCCCATCCAGATCCGTTCCCTATGTCTCATTAGAAGACAACAACTTTCTCAGAGGTTAACAACAAACTGTAACAAAATAAAGTATGATAATTAAAACAAACAAACAAACAGCACATTGGTATTGGCAGGACAAACCAACAGAAGGAAGAAACACAAGACACAAGAGCCAGAGATCTACTCATTCACATACTCAGGAGTTCCATAAAAATACTAATCTGAAATCTGTAATATAATGTAAGCACGAAAGACCTGGTACAGACCCAGGTGTGTCCTGTGCTTCTGTCTTCACTCTCTGTGATTCATATGAACTTTGCTCAGCTGATTTAGAGGGCCTTGTTCTCCTGGTATCATTCACCTCTCTTGCTTATCCACTCTTTATGTTTCCTCTTCTACAATTTTGTTTTTTTTTGTTTTGTTTTGTTTTTTTTGTTTTTGGTTTTTTTTTGTTTTTTTGGTTCTTTTTTTTTGGAGCTGGGGACCGAACCCTAGGCAAGCGCTCTACCACTGAGCTAAATCCCCAACCCCTACAATTTTGTTTTTTAATACCTAAAGGACATGGAGACATCCTAGTTAGAGAAGTCCAAAAGTCTCTCCTTCTTTCTCTGCATAATTTCTAGCTGTGGATCTCTATTTGTTCCCATATGCTACAGGAGGAAGGCTCTCTGATGATGGTTTGATCTATGAGTATAATAGATTGTCATTATGCATTATTTTATTATAACATTTCCTTTAGTCCAGTAGTATTTGGTATTACCCTAGGTTTCTGGACTAACCGGTCTCTGATTCTTGCTTACTCAAGCAGTGTTTCATGTGGGTTCCATCTCTTGGTGTGGCCCTTAAGTCAAATAAGTTATTGGTAGGTCACTCCTATAAGCTTTGTACCGATATTGACCTAGCATATTTTGCAGATGGGACAGATAGTAGATTGAAGATTTTATGACTGGTTTAGTGTTTATATTTTTCTTTTAGTAGCCTGAACAGTACCTTCCCTTACCAAAGGGAAGGGGTGAAAATGTAGGGGTGAAAATTCTATATAGGTACCAGCTCTATTTTTTCATGTTCAATGAGTTGGGCGGGTATTTTCTTCAACAATGGGGCCTAACTGTCACTTTGTGGGGAGCAACTTAGTCTCTTGACAACAACCTGGATTGCTTGGGGATTTCCATGAGACCCTTTTGGTCAACATTTCTCCTGACTTTCAAATATAAGTCCAGTTTTGCCTGTCAGGGTGTTTATGATCAATGTGCCACATATTTATTTTATCTCTTTATACATTGTGTGACTTTGTTTGAAAATTAATTATGAAGACTTTTGTGCCTGGGATGGACACTGCTTCGTGTGTGTGTGTGTGTGTGTGTGTGTGTGTGTGTTTGTGTGTGTGTGTTTGTGCGCGTGCGCGCATGCACATGTACTGTAGTGTTGCAGTGGTAGGGGGAACGTTTTTCTGGCTTGAGAATAATACTGGCTTTAATGAATTTTACTAAGTTTTTTTTTCCTCATGAATTTTGTGTAGGTTATCTAAAGAGCTTTCTTTAAATATTTGGCAAAGTTATGCCATAAAATCACCTAGTCTTACATATTATAATCCAAGAATCCTAAACTATAAATTTAAGTGGCTTCTTGGGTGTTGAAGAACTGAGTTTTTGCATTTATGGTTAGCTAAGTTTGACAGTTGTTGTTTAAAAGAAAATAGTAGGGGCCGGAGAGATGGCTCAGCGGTTAAGAGCACTGGCTGCTTTTCCAGAGGACCCAGGTTCAGTTCCCAGCACTCCTCACATAACAGCTCATAACTAACTGTAACTCCAGTTTCAGGGGATCTAACATCTTCACACAAACACATCTCTATCTATATCCATATCTATCTATCTATCTATCTATCTATCTATCTATCTATCTATCTATCTATCTATCTATCTATCTATCTATTTATCTATCTATCTATTGATATATGCCGAACACCAATGCACCTAAAATAAAAATAAATTAAAAAAAAAAGAAAATAGTATACTATTTCTTAAAATTTGTTGCATTCATTAAAAGAAATTTTTTATCATAGTCTTTCTATCTGATCCTTTAAATGGTATAGGATTTGTTAGGACATTCTCTATTTCATATCATATGTGTGTGTGTGTGTGTGTGTGTGTGTGTGTGTGTGTGTGTGTGTGTGTGTGCTCACTTCTGTATCTTTGCATTTTTGCTAGTGGCTTTAGATTATATTCTTTTGTTACTAACCAAACACTTCCATTGTTATGTGTTACTTTAGTTTTCTAGTGCATGTATTTTTCTCAGTATCCCTGGCCTCCTTCTCTTTTCCTGGCTTTAGATTGCTCTGCTTTGTTACTCAGGGAGAAGCTAGCATTACTTCCTTCCTGAGGTGGGACTTGGGTTGAAATGTTCAACGTTCTTTAGGTAAGCATTAAGTTGCTTAGGTCTCCCTTCTCAGTGTGAGTTTTTTCCTTTACATTTTATTGTTGTGTTTACCTTTTGCTCTACTCATATGTAGTTTTAAAATATGCCTTTGCAGGTTGCTCATAAAACTATGGGTGATAATTGCTCTGTGGACACATAAAATACAAATATATTTTGACTTCACTAAGGTTACTTTGTTTGTTGACAGAGCAATTATCTTTGCAGGGCTTTATTTTATCTAAAACGTGAGGGGCACAATTCCCAAGTTGTAACTGTGTATTTGTCTTCATCAGCCATTAACTCTATTGGGATTTGTTTCATGCATTTGAAGTGTTGGACTTGGAGATATAAACATGGGATATGCATCCATTGTCACTCTGTCTCTTGATGATTGTATGATGCTCTCTTTTGTTCTTGGCAAACACCTGCTCTGAATTTCAGTTAATTAAGTGACAAAAGTCCTCCTACATTTTATCATTTACACTTTTACATTGTTGAGCGCATTGGCTTCAATCAAGCCATTGTTTTTACTTTAGTTGAATTTCTTATACCCAGGCTAGAATTTGGTTGTGATTTTATTTCCCTTTCTTAACTTCTTCAATTAGCAAATTGACGTTTTGTGATAATTTGCTTTGCTGGTAATTATGAATGCTAAATTTTATATTTGATATTTTCTTATTCTGTTATCATTAAATTTCTCACTTTCATATTTCTTTACTTTTTTAACCATGAGTTGTAACTTGAGAAAATTTCAGTTTGACACATCTTTAAGTGTATTGCTTCTAAGTAGATTTGAGAGATTTTTGATATTACACTATTCATATTTATAATATCACAGTCTTTAATCACTCACAGTGAAATAGTATAACATATAAATGTATATATACAAGTATGTGCTAGGGTTATAGAACTTATACAGCATTTTATATATTCCATGACACAACGCACACTTTATTAATGATTTTAATTCAGCTATAAATTTGAATTAAGATATGGGCATTTTTTTTGTTGTTGTGTTGCATTTTGTTTTACTTCTGTAATGAGATCCGCTGACCCACTATGGAATGTAAGTTCATAAAATTGTGATTGATAGTGAAAGCATACGCCCTAATGAAGCCCAGTGACTTCAGAATGTCCATCCTAAGTCTATAGAAGTTCATTAAGTATATGGAGTTTAATACTGGGCAAGTGTTAGTGTGCATAGCTACCTAATCTAATAGTGTGAGGTTTTTAATTTGTGAGTTCGTTATAATAAAGTGGGCCTCATACTAAATTTGTTCTTTCAAGACAATCAGTAGCTTTTGCTCTTTGTTCTTCCCTGATTTTTCTCTCTTCCCTGTCCCTTCTCTTCCCATGCTCATGGGCAACTTTCCTCTCCTCTCCTCCTCTTCTCTCATTAAACCTCTCCACATGGAATAAAAAAGAAAAGACAATCAGTAATTGTTTAACCTTCAAGTCTATTTGAGTATTTTACCATTTGACCAATCTTTGTGGATGTCAGGTATATTTGTGATGACCCTAGGTTTAATGAGCTCATTTTATTATTTAGTGAGCATTGTGTGTGTTATGGAGAATAGCAATGATTCTTTCAAGTCTTCCCTTTCTGCAAACAACCACTTTAGTCAGTATGCAGGCTGTGCTCATTTTTATGAGTCACATGTGGAGTCTATAGTATTTAGTTTCCAAAGTGAATCCTTAGACTACTGTTCCTTGTCTCTTTCGCTCTTAGAACCCTGTGTAAACTGAGTTCTAATTTCTTTGGATGGGGATTTGGAACAATCTGGTTCCTGATCACTAGAACTGGGAGAATAGGGCTGGAAGGCATCTTATGTGCTTATGCTTGGATCACTGGAAATTGCAGCGGTCATGTCTGATGCTGCCTTTGTTGTTAACTGGAACCTCTCCTGTGCTGTCTTCTCAGCAGATAAATTCTACAGCTGAGAGGCTATCTCAGTGAAGAAGCTGCAACAGCAAAGCAGGTTACCGCTGTTCCATACAAATACTTGAAAGGGTCACAAATGCTGGCAAGATCTTGATGGTGGTGGGGACACTCTGTCAGAAATTGTTCAAGTTTCAGACAGAGCAACCTCTAATATCACTGCTATGACATATCAAGGGGACTGTGCTTCACCAGGAGAGTAAGTAGGATCACCCTGACTTCATCATGGTTAATATCACACTGTCACTGTTGGAGATCAGAACATTGAGTTGAGTGACTTGGAGGAACACATGCATTGTCCTTGTTGTGGGTAGTTTGCAGGGCTGCCACACAGTAGGTCAGTTGGTCTTCCTGTGACACTTTTGTTACACTGACCATTTTCAGTTCTCTGGCTAAAGAAAATAGGCTTTCAGTTCAAATTGTTTGTTTGATTTGTATTGCTTATCCTAAGGAGTTGGTGGTTATAGGATGACTTTGAACTCAGAGATTTGCATGCCTCTGTCTTCTGAGTGATGAGATTAAAGGTTCTTTCTGTTGAGATCAAAGGTGCAAGTCACCATTCCTGGACCTAAGATTTTCTTTAATCCTTTTTCACAAGATGGAAGCTTAGCTGGATGAGATCTTGCCCGAAGTTCACCACTATCTTAATTCTATCTACTTGAACACAGGATTTAGATTTCATTGCTGTGAAGAGACACCATAACCAAGGCAACTATTATTAGAGAAAACATTTAATTGTGACTGGCTTATAGTTTCAGAGGTTTATTCTATTATCATCATCATGCTAAGCATGGCAGCATCCAAGCAGATATGGTGCTGGAGAAGGAGTCAAAAGTTCTACATCCTGATCTTTAGGCAGCAGAAGGAGACTATGTGCCACACTGGGTGTCACTTAAACATTTAAAACCTCAAAACTACACCTCTACAGTGACACATATCCTTGAACAAGGCCATACCTACTCCAACAAGGCTACACCCTCTAAGAGTTCTACTCCAATTGGCTAAGTATTCAAAAACACGAGTCTATGGGGCCATACCTATTCAAACAATCACAAATAGCATCATTATACTCTACAATATACAATTTCTGCTAACATATAGCTCCTATGGCCCCCTGATATTTTTGTCTCTTGGTGACCTGGACCAGAAGGTCATTCTCAGTGAAAGAGTTGTGAAAGAAAGTACCAGGAGATCATAAGTGAAAGAGGATATAAGGTAGAAAGTATAAGAAAGTTTGGGATGGGAATGTCTTACATAGCTATGTCTTGTGCCAAGTAAGCTTATTAAGAAGTCAGCATCTTACATACTATGTACAGGGGATAAATGAGGCTGAATCATCAGAAATCATCATACAATGAGGACTAAGTTATCAGGTAGTTAACCAGACAATGCTGAACAAAGGGTACACAGCATATCTCAAGGTCATTACAGACCAAGCACAGAATGACCTCTGTCATTCTGTCACTAATAACCATAGCCCCATAACCATATGGCAGAAAGAATTGTTTTCTCAGGATCTGAAGCCATAGTTCACCCAAGGCCCTAGATACAGGTCATTACTGGTTCTGTTGGATCCTGGTATTGCGAAGGAGCTATTTTCCTTCTCCATATATCTGGGCCCCAAGGAAAGACTTAGTCAGTTAATCCAGCCCTCACTGCCCTGTTCCTGAACCTGTGCTGTCTACCCAGTGCAGTATGCATACTTATATGAGTTCCAAGATGTTATGTTTTATAAAAATGTTAAAGCTTGGAGGAAATATTTATTATTATTTACTTCCTTCCTTATCTATTTATTTACTGTTTTATCATCTGTAACAGGGTGGTATGATCTTGGACAAAAGGAAAGCTTTTTGTAATTCTTCTGATAGCCATTGTGTAAGAGCTTATTTCTTCCTTTTGTAATGTTGAAGTCCAGATCATTTTTTAAAAATAGTAGCAGTCTATTCAAAGAAAGCACTGACTTAGGAAGCTCTTTTTTTTAAATTTATTTATTTTTACACTCCAGATTTTTTTCCCCTCCCAGTCCAGCACCTCCCGACTGTTCCACATCCCATCCTACTCTTCTACCCTAGTCTCCACAAGGATGTCTCCAACCCTCTCACTGAACCAGAACTCTAAACTTCCTGGGGCCTCCAGTCTCTTGTGGATTAGGTGCATCTTCTTTGACTGAACCCAGACCCAAGAGTCCTCTGCTGTATATGTGTTGGAGGCCTTATTTCAGCTGCTGTAGGCTGCCTGGTTGGTGATCCAGTGTCTGAGAATCTTGGAGGTCCAGGTTAATTGAGACTGCTAGTCCTTCTACAGGGTTGCCTTCCTCCTCAGCTTACTCCAGCTTTTATTGTTCATAAAATTAGAGGAAAATTAGGTTTAAAATACACTAAGATTTACTTACCATGTTAGTTAGACCTCTCTAAAAGAATGGAACTGATAGAATGTGTATATGTTTATTAGATTACTCACTAGGCCACAGGATATAGTTCTCTTAATCCACAATGGCTACATCTTGGCAGAAAGGAAAAGGATGCAGTAGTTGTTTAGGCCACAAGACTAGATGTTCTAGCAGTTCCAATCTGCTGAAGGAGTTCCTGAGAATTCTTAGTGAGCTTCTTGTATTCAGCATTTGTTAAGATATCAGTAAAGTAGGTTCTAACAACAGAGAAGGAATGCCTCAGCAACAGGACAGAAGACCTTGCCAGTGAGAGTTAACATAAGGAGGCAAAAAGCAGATTATTTCTTCTTTCATGCCTTTTTATATAACCTGGCACCAGAAGGTGTCAATCAGAACATTGAAGATAAGTCCTCCCACCTCAACTGATTTAAAAAAAAACCCCACCAACCAAAACAAAACAACAAAAACCCAAAAACAGAGACCAAAAGAAGAAAAAAAACCACTCCCTAAAACAAAAACAACAAAGTGACCAAGATAAGTTATCACACTCACTATTGAAATAATATTGATTTCACTTCATTTCTAAAGCCAATGAGGAGACAATGTGTTAATCTAGTAGTATTTCGATCAATGTTTTCTTTAGTTATTAACACAGCATGAAGAGGAATCCTTTTTTAAATTCTCATATAGATGACTATGAGTCCAAACTACATTCCATTTCATTAACTTCCATTTTTATGATACAGTGAATGATGATAATGATGACAATGATGATAATAATAAAACTTGCCTTTTAAAAGAAAAGAAATAACCCTAAGGTACGTAGCACATATGTATCACACTGACAGATACGCTGTATGACAGAAGTTAGGAATGTGGATGCAGAATGGCACGTGAGCTGGGAGTGGAATACACTTGTAGTCCAAGGACTTGGAAGGCTCAAAAGGAGGTTTCCAGACATTCAGCCTGGACTACACAGCGATACTTTGTCTCAAAGAAAATGTCACACACATACTCTTAAACTACACATTACATTTCTGTAACAGTTCTATTATATATACATCTTTCTGCCTGCATGTGTGCCTACAAGCCAGAAGATGGCACCAGATCTCATTACAGATGGTTGTGAGCCACCATGTGGTTGCTGGGAATTGAACTCAGGACCTCTGGAAGAGCAGGCAGTGCTCTTAACCTCTTAGCCATCTCTCCATCTCTCTGAAACAGTTCCTATGTGGGGATAAATTTCTCACTCTAATTAAATAGAAACTTTTCTGTCTCTTCATTTCACTTAAGATCTTTGACATCTCAAGAAAAACATACAAAGACCTGGGAAAATGGAATTCAGGAGACGTAGAACTGTGAAGGATAGAGGCTTCTTTCATTTATGGTACTTATATAAAAATCATAACCTGGTTGGAAAGAAACTGATATCTCCTAGCTATTGTTTACTAACAGATTGACTAATCTAATTACTTGCCTCTAAAAAAGATTTATTTATTTTTATTTTATGTGTATGCATTTTTGCCTTCATGTAAGTTATGAGTTGTTTTGCTGGGCTTGGGTGTAGAACCCATATTTTCCAGAATAGCAGTCAAAGTTTTTTTTAAAAAAATATTTACTTTTTTATATTGTAATATAATTACATTATTTCCCCCTTGTCTTTTCTCCTCCAAAATCACCTTTTGTCCTTCTTCTCTTTCAAATTCATGGTCTCTGTTTTTTATTAATTCTCGTTATACACACACACACACATACACACACACTCCTAATACATAAATACAATCAGCTCACCAGATCAGCGTATACACACACACACACACACACACACACACACACACACACACACACACACACACACAAGAATCCAATTCTCTTAACCACTGAGTCAGTTATTTAGCCCCAGTTTTTATTTACTTTCATTCTGGTAGTCAGATCCTTTGCTTTGCTTTGTTTTTTTCTTGAAAACATGGTTTCTTTGTTTGATTTTCTATGAACTCTACCGTGTTACATGTAAGGCTTTCAAGAACTCTCTACAGTTGTTTAAAATAGAACAAAAGTGGGAATCACAAAATTGAGTGTTAATGTATAAGATATGGGACAATGTTGAACTGGAGCTGATAAATATGTCAATAAGAGACAAGGGCTGAGGAATTCATTCACTGAGTTTTCTTTTCTTGCTTTGGACTTCAGATCTGGCAGCGAGTGCTCCTACTGCTGTAAGAACAAGCGGTCACCCTGGGTTCCTGAAGCCAAGGTAAGTCCTTTTTCATCTGTGCCTGTGGGAACCAGGCATGGGCAGAGAATGGGGTTCTGAAGGTGGAATGCAGACATTTCCTCTTTAAATTGGAGAGCTATAATGTGCCCTTTCCCTGAAATAAACCTCGTTGAATTCAGGTAAAACAAAACAAGGAAATAAATTGGTTTTGATCTAATTGTTACTTCTTATAAATATGTCTAAAGAAGCATTTTATTTTGGTAAAGAAGTAACTCCGATTACATAATTTATATCTTTTAAAACAAAGGAATAAAAGATGGTTTAAAAGATTCTGGAGCTATTTTGAGCGACCATGACTCAGGAAAACAGATTTATGTTACTGAGAATCCCATGTTCCAATGTGGAAGCAGTCTCATCATCTTTTTATCATTTTCCAGAACAAAGAAAGTCATAGGCAAGTTTATGATGCATTTGTAGATACATCAGAGAGATGGGTACAAGATGGGAGAAGCTTTTCCTCAGCTCCGTGGTACTATCTGATGACATTCTTAGCTTTCATACTGGTGGACACTAGTAGTTTGCTAAGTTAATAGGTTCTAAAAGTTAGTGTATTACTATACACAAGGTGTATTACATGGGACATAGAATACTAAACCCAAAATTAATAATCAAGAATACATTTTGTTCTAATGAAGTGAAAATTACCCAAATTTACATAATTTTAACAAGATTGACTAAGTAGTGACTATGTAGTTCCACTTCTATCTGTCGCCATTTGTTTAGATGAACTATCTTACTTATATTTAAGAAATTAGAAATGGGACTTTGAAAAGTCACTGCAGTACTGTCCCCTTTTTATTACTAAAATACTAATATTACTTAATTTTTACAATAGTTAATTGTATTGTAAAATATTTTAGATACTAGTTAGATCATTAGATCAAGAAACACCAGTACTTAAGGTGTAAGTCATTATGAATACTATTGTTATTAGACATTGATGTGTGTTGGATAACTTGAATACAAAGAATTAACCAAAAACTTTAGATATATAAAACTAGTTCTTTTTTGTTTGTTTTATTCAAATTATATTGAATAATGAGAGCGAGAAATAGAGAGAGAAAGAGGGAGAGAGAGAGGGAGAGGGAGAGAGAGAGGGAGGGAGGGAGAGAGAGAGAGAGAGAGAGAGAGGGAGGGAGGGAGAGAGAGAATTTAAAAAAAACTATGAAAGAACTTGAAACTTTTAAACAGGGTTTAGGGTAAGCAACCTACTGTAACAAGAAGGCGTGATCAGAGAATAGGATGTGATTTCTCTATTTGTAATTTCATTGAATATAAGATTAGTATCATTCCATCACTTAGAAATAAAGGAGGTTAAATATTAAAAACCATACATAATACTAAAAGTCTAATCACAAAAGTATTTAAGAGACAAAAATATGAGAAACATAGTTGTTTGGGGTACTTAACATCAGTAGTGCTGAAGATGTGTATCATCAAGAGTTTTCCAAGTCCACATGAAAGCTCTCTCAGATGACTTGAGAAAGTTCACTGCCTACTAGGAGTGTAGTAGATATACCTGGATGTAGTCCTGCTTTTTAGATCATAATGCAATCTTTGATGTCTTTTTATTTCTTTTAGTTGTTGGAAAATATCTGGCTTTTTTTCTTTGACAAAAACTCTAAGTTTTAACTTTAATTATCATAGTTTTACAACACTATATATTCTTTGTGATGGGAAAACATTTAATTAAATGTCCACTTAGAAAAAGGAAACAAAAAGATCAATATTTAAGAAATATTGTAGAAATTCTAGCATTATATCTCAGGGTATTGAATTAGTCTATAAAATTTTATAACTTTTATATTAGTTACTTTAACATTTAATTTATTAAATAACCATTTCCAAAATGCTTTAACTTTAGCATTATTATTGTTATAAATTTTAGAAAACTATTTCAATGAGATAGTTTTATGAGCTGAGCACACTTCTGCTGTGCCAGTCGGCTTTTACTCTGCTTTATAACATTTGATTATGTGGGAAAAATGATAGGTTTTGACAAAAGAAATGCTATTATATAGTATGCAGTATTTTTGTTATAGCATATATTTGTGACACACTAATTTTGTGAATAGAAGATGTTATTCTTCTCTTGCTCTGTAGGTTTTAGTGAGGATCATGTCATGGTGTCCCGTAGTGCCTGCAGCAAATGTAAGAGTGGGCAATCATACCTTTAGTTGAAAACTAGAGAGAGACTACAGTCATGACAGAGCTGGCTCTCCTCAACCTGTGGTCACGACACTCCTCTTGCCTAGTGTATGAGAAGACATTTTCACCTCTGTGGGTACTTAAGGCTGATCCTTCAAATCCAAACATTTTGGGAATAATGTTTGTAAGGCTAAGCTATTACCATGTCTTCCCTTTCAGATATGCCCTCAATTTCTTTAGAATTTTTTCTAGTTATTCATATACCTTATGGTATACCTTATGGTGATGAACTGGAGTTGTTGGCTCAATTGTTTGTACAAATAGCATGTTAGATAGTTACTCATTTTCTGTTGCCATGTGACTATTAGAACTATAGCAGCTCCTGGGAGACATGCAGGCACTTGAGAGGAGCTAACTGATTCAAGATCTCAAGAAGTTATAGTCATAGTTAGCTGGATATTAACGGCAATTCTTTTAAATTCTTGTGAGTAGCTGTTAGCAAGATTTGTTTCTCAGTAGATCTGATCTATAGACCACATTTATTTGCCAAATAGGCTGATATATAACTCCAATAAATCTCCTCTCTGTGGGGTGTCATGTGACAGAGTAATTGATGGAAGAAAGAGGAAAAGTACTCTGGGTAGAAGAAGTGGCCTTTTCTTTCTTAATCTATAAAGTGCCATAGCATTGTGTTTTATTCTATTTGACATTCTATTTTAACTTATTGGTGCTATCTCAACAAAGGGACATAGAACATGTAATTTATAGTGAAGAAAAATTTACTAAAAAGTGTGCAAGACCAGGTGACATGTAAGAGTTCTGCACTGTGCATATAATCTGATGGGGTGAGAAGGTCCTTCTGTGCTGCACCTGCTCATAAATACTAGCAACAATCCATTCATGTTAATGCTGCTGCAGTGTCAATTAGGTATCAATTATATTTGAATGTACTGACATTCAAATCTGTCATTTTTTAATGAACTCTGGTTGAATGAGGAAGATGAAAGTCAGAAGATGAGGCGATCTTTGAAGGTGGTCTTGAGAGATGCTCACTGAACTGAGCTAAATTGTGCTCTTCTCTAAACCTCTAATATAGATCAAATTTCTAGTTAAATATTGATTCCAAAAAAAGGTAGAAACCTTCTGATATTTTGGTTTCACTTGTCAAGAAATTTGTGACACTTTTAACTTCTGATAACTACTAGCAAAACTTATTGTGAGAGTCATTGGATCTAACATAGAATTTTCTTTTAGATTAAAGACAGTGACTTCTCAGAATTGAATGAAATGACCAGGGACTGCGAGACCTAAACTGTTTTAGAGTTAGACTTCATGTATTGGTTTTCCTAAGAGTCAATATAACTATGAACTGACACACAATATAAATACACAGGCCAACTTTCCTTCTGGCCTTATGCATTTGCATGGTTCTCTCTGTAGGGTATTGTGGTTATTTTCCAAAGCAGGAATGCTGACAGTTAGAGCAGATCTACTCCTACCAGTCTCACATCTCTGGGATTCCTGGGGTCTGAGTTCACTCAACCTTACCAGTTCTTATATCTGTCTGGTAACATGGTCCCACATGCCCTACACTGTGTCACCATTGTCCTAGCATAATTTGTAGGCAGGAAAGATTCTGGATCAAAGGTTTTGTGGCTGGGTGGTGTTTATCTTTCTCTTATGGTAGTCTGAAGAGTACTTTCTCCCACCAAAGACACCAGGAGATGGAGATGGAGGTTCTATGTAGGCACCAGCTCTCCCTCTCCATGTTCATTGAGTTGTGTGGGCATTATGTTAAGCAATGGGGCCTTGCTGTCCATTTGCAGATAGGAACCCATTATCTTGGTTACTACTCAGATTGTTTAGGGATTTTAATGGCACTCCTTTGGCCAACAACTCTACTGGTTGTCACTCACTCCCTGTACAGGAAGCTCTGTTTAGTGATGGATGTCCAGTTGGAACTTTGTTTCCCTCATTACTTGGAGGCTTCATTCATATTGCCTTCATATTTTAGGGTATTTCCACTGCACTAGGTCTTCATATCACCTCTTACATGTCTCTTAACTCTAGCCGTCTCTCCCCACACCCGTTCCCTCAACCTCATGTCGTCTCTTCCTCCCCATCCGAACCTCCCATTCTTCTTGTCATCCCCTCAACACACATCCCAAGTCCATCCATAACCAGTTATATCCTGTTTTCTTCTTCTAGGGAGATCCATGTGTTCCTCTTAACCTCTTCTTCTAAACCTGACCTTTCTAAAACTATGAGTTATGGTTAGTTTATCATTTATTTTATACCTAATAACCATAGATAATTGAATACATACCATATTTATCTTTCTGGGTCTGGGTAACATCTCTCAGAATGATTTTTTCCAGTTCTATCCATTTGCTTGCAAATTTCATAATGTCATTTTTTAAGAACTGAG
Source organism: Rattus rattus (assembly GCF_011064425.1). NCBI lineage: Eukaryota > Metazoa > Chordata > Mammalia > Rodentia > Muridae > Rattus > Rattus rattus. Next base: position 143,758,649 of record NC_046154.1, on the reverse strand, counting down.
TAGCACTACATTGTGTGATGTATCACAATTTATCCATTCTTCTGTTGATGGACATCTAGGTTGTTTCCTGTTTCTGGACATTATAAAACAAAGCAACAATGAATATAGTCAAACAAGTGTTCTTATGGTAGGATGACATGTCCTTTGGGTATATGGACAAGAGTGGTATAGTTGAAACTTGAGGTAGATCAATTCCTAATTTTCTAAAGAACCCCAATATTGACTTCCATGGTAGCTGTACACGTTTGAACTCTCACTAGCAATGGAGGAGTGTTCTTGTATCACATCCCCATCAGCATGTGCACTCACTTTTGTTATTGATGTTAGCCGTTCTGATAAGTGTAAAATGGAATCTGAAAGTCATTTTGATTTATATTTCCTTAAGGCTAAGAATGTTGAACACTGCTTTAAGTGTTCGTCAACCATTTGAGTTTCCTCTATTGACGGTTTTCTGTTTATATCTGCACCCTATTTTTTAACTGGATTATTTTGTTTTTTAATATCAAATTTATTGACTTGTTTATGTATTTTTTATATTAGTCCTGTATTTCATATGGACCTGGGATTGAGTCTAAAGCAATTGAGACTAGAGAAGCAGAAGGGGGTGGGGTAAATACCCAGTCAGCCCATTTGTTTCTCTAGAAGGACTGGCCTTTGGGTTAATATTGCTGGAGTTGCAGGCTAGGATAAAGCAAGGAGGAAGGGAGGTGAGGAAGGGACAATCAGTGGGCTCTATAGGAGCCGGTGACAGGGCACGGGGAAGGAAAGACTTCAGCACATAAGGGGTTGTGTCTGGAGGAACAGAGGGAGAGGTAGAGATCTGTAGTTCACCTAGTTTACTGTCAGAAGTCAAAGATAAGTTTTTATAATGTAACTAGCAGGATGGACATAGGCACTTCTAATGACTACATATATGGGAACACCTCTAGCATTGACACAAGAAGCTGGTATCTGACTGACAATAGGTTCTCAGTCTCCTATAACTCTTGACAAACATGCTTAGGTGAGCTCAATGTCTGGGGTTGGGTGCTAGAATCTAACAGGATAATTTTAAGTGAAAGTTATCTAAAACACAGAAAACCCATAGTACCATAGAAACCTAATAGTTATAAACATAGGTAAAGTACATTAATAGTGTTTGTTTAACTTAATTAAGTTGAAACCAAATTTAAGTTGATTATTAATATTTAAGTTATTATAGCTAGTACCTTGAGGTATGTTTTTGTGTGTTTGCTGATGTTAGAAAACATGTATACCTTTCTGTTAGTGTTGACCACACCGACACAAATATGTAATGTTGAAAGAATTTGCATGTCACTTTGTGCAGGGGTTATGCTAACTTTCTCTATATTACCTAATTTTAATATATATGCTTGCAAAGTAAGCATTCAATTACAACTTTTAAAAATATCTGAACTTCCTGTATGGGCCATACCTTCCTTTAGGATATATGGACCATGAGAACATAGGATCAGAATTCTGTTCCACATGGAGAGTCCCTTGCTTTGAAGGAAACAGCTGCATCTCCAGTGCCTAAACAATGACTTGTTATCCCACAGTCACTGAGTCAGAGAAATGAGCACAAATCATTCCTTACTCAGTGTCTCTTGAGTCACCCGGGCTGCCTTGTCCCCCAGAGCTTCTGCTCTTTCTCAAAGCTTATTTAAATTGGCAACTGAATGCAGCTCTTTACTTTCATAAGGACAAGGCCCATTTTTCTTGTGTGACAGGAAAGATTTCTCTGAGTTTCCAGTTCCCAGCGTTTATAAATTTTGGGTGTGTAGTCAAGTCTAGAACATCTGCTTATCTCCCAAGTCAGTAGTAGAACATGTATCCTCCTACTGCTGGAGGACTACCTGACTGCCCAGGATTATGTCCTATAAAGTAGTAGTTGCAAAATTAAATATAATTCTGACTTTACCATTTTGTTCCAAGTAATGTGTATTTTTCTACTCCTCTGCATAAACCTGGTTCATATTCCATATAAAAATGGAGATAGCTGGGTCTTGAGATAGATATCCCCAATTTTCTAAGAAACTAACCTATTGATTTCAAAGGTGGCCGTATTAGTTTTCACTCCCACCAGGAAAGGAGTGTTCCTCCTTGCTTCACACCCTCACCAGCATGAGTTGTCACTTGTGTTTCTGATCTTATTCTGGTATTCTGATAGGTGTTAAATGGAATCCTAGTGATTTTGACTTGCCTTTCTCTAAATGGCTAAGGATGTGGAATATTTTTCTTTAAGTGTAGTGGCTAACCAATGACTGGCCCACTTGAGAGCCATACTGTGAGAGGGAGCCCACGCATGACACTGCCTGGGGCCAGAAGTCAGAGTCTGGAAAGCTCAGAAACCTAGGTTAGAACCAAACATTTTCAGAAAAATGTCAAGGAAATGATGCTTCATGATGCTCTGCTATACTTGTAGACTGGAGCCTAGAATAACCATATCAGAGAGGCTTTATCCAGTAACTGATAGGAGTAGATGCAGAGGCACACAGGCAAACATTAGTAGTAGCTCAGAATCACTCAGAAGAGGGTGAGGGAGGGGTGTCCGAGCCAGATAGGTTAAGGACTTCATGAGGAAATGGCCCACAGAATCAACTTACCAAGGCTCATAGATGCTCACAGAGACTGAACCAACAATCAAGGGGCATATATGGGTCTGATTCATGTGCTCTGTATTTATACTTTGATTGTGTAGCTTAGATTTTTTTATGGCAGTGCTAGTAATGGAAGCAGGGACTGTCTCTGACTCTTTTGCTGCTTTTGGGATCTTTTACCCTTACTGGTTGCTTTGTCCAGCCTCTTAAAATGATAGCCTTATAACCTGATATGCCATGTTTCGTTGATAGCCCTGGGAGGCCTGCTCTTTTCTGAAGGAAAAGGAAGAGGGGTTGCTCTTGGAGAGAGGGGCTAGGAAGAGAAGAAGGATGGGAAACTGTGATGTATATATGAGAGAACTTTTAAAAATGGACTTCTTCTATCTGTCAAATATTTGTGAAAGCCATAGTAGCAGTTTCCATGCCAGACGAATAACAATTCAAACTGATGCTAACCTACATTCTACTGTGATACAGACATCTCTATTAATCATCATTTCATAAGGTGTTAGAGTTTTGAAAAACTATAATTAATCTCAGGAGAACACAAATATGTAAATGGGAATATTTAAAATTAAGTGGCAAATGCAGAAATACAGTTTTAGCATCAGAAGTGAGAAAGCTGTTGCCAAGACTTGAATTGTATTGCTTTGTGGGCTCAACCTCCTTTCCTTCCATAAGACTGAGCTAATGGCTGTATCCCACAAAAACATCAGCAGCAATGGTTGGCATCAAGTCAGTAAACCATTCCTCATAATGAAATCTTTAATTATCACTGTGAATTTGAACTTGGATATTCATTCTAAAGGCAGTTTAGATCAAAGGGCCTGCTGCTGGCAAGGGAAAGTATGGGCATGTTGCAGTATATTATCTTGTATTTTGCTTAAACCTAATTTCCCCAGATTGTATTATATAGAGCTTATAACATTTAGCCCTAATTAGGAATAATCTTTTTGCGATGAAACACTGTGACCAAAGGTAAGTTAGGGAGGAAAGAGTTAATTTGCTTACACTTCCTCATCACTATTTATCATTAAAAGAAGTTAGGACAGGAATTCAAACAGTATAGGAACCTGAAGTCGGGAGCTGATGCAGAGACCATGGAGGAGTACTGCTTACTTGGTTGCATAGCAATTAAATACCTTATACAACCAAGTATCACAGCCCAAGGATGGGAACATCTGCAAAGAACTGGGCCTTTCCCCATCAATCACTAATTAAGAACTTTTTATAGTCATGTCTTATGGAAGCATTATCTTCCATAATATAGTGCAGTTGAGGTTCCCCACTTTCCAATGACTCTAGCTTGTGTCACATTGACAAAAAAACTGGCCGTCACACATTGCTCTATTGACAATGTATTTTTCTCATTCAGTGACCTTAGGGAATCGGAGTATGATTGATGTGTATATTAATATGTATACTAATATTTTGGGAAAAACTAGTATGTTCAGTGCAAGGCTTCATTGCTTCTACTGTGAATGCTCAAGAGGACTCATTTTTTTATTTTCTATTTGGCTTCTAGTCTGTTCTCTGGGATATTGAAATTGTCCAAGAAGTAATCCCCAAAAGGAAAAATGCCACTCGATCTAAATTCAAGTAAGACCTTAGTTGGCAATAAAACACTATTGAGTGAAGTTGAATTAATGAAAAAAAAAACACCATATTCTACATTACCATAAAATATTATCTTGGATATTATGCTTTTTGAAACATTATTTGGTGTTTTGAAAGAAAAAAATCATGGTGTTTTGACCCTCTTTCTGGTGTGGAGAAGATGGCAGTACTCTGAACATGCCCAGATTTTAGTAATAGTATTTATTTGGTTGGGTCTTTCTATATGTATTGAGAAAACAGTATCTGTTGACTTCTGTTCTTTTTACACATCATTCAGAGGAAAAGAAATATCTGCTAGTTCTATATATGTACATGTGGGTATGTAGTAGCAGTTCTGTAGGTCATCACCATTGGAAACCACATATTTCCATTGGTCTTAGGAACTGAGAGACTACTCAGTAGCAACATTAGTCATGAAGTAGCAATGAAAATAACTCTATGGGTCCACAATATGAAGAACTGTATTAAAGGGTCATGTACTTGTATGTTCACACTGAGTTAGTATGCACAGTGTATCTCTCTCTCTCTCTCTCTCTCTCTCTCTCTCTCTCTCTCTCTCTCTCTCTCTCTCTCTGTGTGTGTGTGTGTGTGTGTGTGTGTGTGTGTGTATCTTTTCTTAAAGAAGACAGCAGTCTTTCAATGCAGGATGTCTTCTTCAAATTATATTAACTTATCTTTTCAGCTTCTGTATATTTCTGAGTTTGGAGCTATAGATTCTGCTGAATATATTGCCAGCGAGCCTAGGAATATTCCTGCCCCTACCCTTTTTAGTGCTAATATTAAAACATACATTGCCATGCCCATATTTTTTTTTAAAAAATGCACTCAGGAAAGCTAACTCAGGTGCTCAAGCTTACACTTGTCCTTTACTGACCGAGCCAGTTTGTTTAAAATCCAGCTACATTCAGTGTAGTTTTTACATGACTCATCAAAACATGAACTGGAGTCCCATTTGCTAGCAATTGAGCTGTCTTGAAGAAGAAAATATGAGTAGTGTCTTTGAAAGGACATAGAAAAGCCATTCTCAATATATGCTGTATCAGGAGAAAAGGGGGCTCTCATTTGTCTGGTGAAAGGCTAAGATGAAGGATGCAAGTAGAAGCAGGTGGAAGATCAATGACTCACCAAGAAAAATGTCACACTGTGAAGGGATCACACACTACTTATTAGAAAAAATGGACCCTTAGGTCCAAAGTTGAATTGGCCATTATGTTTATTTTATTTTTTACTATAACTTATTTCTCACTAGTATTTTGCCCACATGTATGAGGGAGTTGGAATTCCTGGAACAGGAGTCATAGAGCTTTGTGAGCTGCCATGAAGGTGCTGGGAATTGAACCCGGGTCCTCTGGAAGATCAACTCGTCCTCTTAACCAGTGAGCCGTCTTTCCAGATCCTGTGTTTATTTTCTTACATCATGGTATATTTGATTTCTTTGTGGACTGTAAAGAACTGCTGAGTGATATTATTATCAGGAAATTCGTTGTTACCTGTTGTAATTCAAGATGCACTAATACTGAGAAGTGTATTATGTGTGTTGAAGAGTATGATACTTGAGATGTACAATTGGAAGAAAATCTAAGTGCATGCCTGTATGCTATGGAAACCATAGCAGTTTAGAAGTGCATGCTTCAGGTTGTTTATGGTTAGAGTGCCCAGTCAGAGTCATATGGCCTCAGGTCATAGTTGTCTTAGATAGGGTTTGCATTGCTGTGAAGAGACACCATGACCAAGGTAACTCTTATAAGGACAACATTTAATTGAGGCTGGCTTATAGGTTCAGACATGTTCAATCCATTATCATCAAGGCAGGAGCATGGCAGCATCCATGGTGCTGGAGAAGCTAAGAGTTCTACATCTCCATCTGAAGCCCACTAGGAATATACTGGCTTCCACACTGCTAGAGGAGGGTCTTAGAGCACACATCCATAATGACACAGTTCTTCTACCTAGCCACATCTCCTAATAAAGCCACTCCCTGGGCTAAGCATATTCAAACTACTATAATAGTCAAATTCAGACATACATGAGATTAAAGCTATCAGATCTCAGGCTACTCTGCTTAGCCTGAGATACCAAAGAGCTTGGTAGATACCATCTATTGGATACTATGTCATGTAATACACTCGTTATTTGGATGACATTTCTCTAAAGAGGATAGAAGTTGTTCCTCATTTATTTTGATTTACATTTTCATTTTCTATAATGATGTTTACCTAAAGTCCATTGCATTTCAAAATGCAGTAAGGAATTTGTGAGAAATAAACAACCGGAGAGTTTGAGACATGGCCTTACAAGTGCAGAGGTGAGATCTTGTACCTGGTCCCATTAGAGCAAAGGTCATCTATGTCTTCAATTTGAACATTGGCATAGTAAACCATCAGCACTTTAGTCCTTCTGACATAAGCTCTATGGTCAGGCTGGCACTTGAGATAGGAAAGTGTGTGCTAAAGTAGCATTTTTTAAAAATTTTTACTTTGTATGAGTCCAAATCAGAACACTGATGCTGATGATTTTATTACAGTGTGCTCTTATACTTTGTCTATCATATCATTAATTATTTTTAATCTCTTGCTGCATCATTCAACTTTATATCTATTATATATAGGAAAACTGTTGTACCTACAGTTTCACATACGGGCTGGTGTCCAAGCTCATCTTCTAATTGATGAGATGTTAGAGGTGCGTTAAACACAGAGGGAAGTAAGAGTTGTTGGAGGGTTGAGGATATTCTCTTGGTAACTATTTGCATCCTCAAAGCATGTTCTCCCGTCAACTACAAAAAATGGTTTACATTTAATTGTTTTGTATTCTCATGGAATGGGTTTCAACTATTTTTCTTTCTTGTTGTATAGCCTGTATGAACATATTGAAGTTCTGCTCACATCTCCTCATATTCAACACCAACTTAGTTCCATTATTGAACTGGGTGTGACGCCTGAACAGCAGTAGTCTCTTTGTGTGAAGAACTGTCCATGTCCTCTGGCTTTCTAGTGCTTACTGCTCTTTTCTACTTGATGAGATGGTCACTCGGCTTTCCTCCGTATCTTCCTATTGCCAGAATGAGATTATTCTAAGTATCAACTATTTTAATTATCAGATTTTATGTTGGTGCTCTTCTTATCTGTGCTTTGGCATGTTTACAACAAATATATTTTCTTTGCTTTGTTATACCACAAACTGTTTTTTTTTTCTGTGCATAAAAGAGCTGCTCACAGGTTGCATCGTTTCTTGAGTCATTTGCCACTGAAATTGTTCAAATTTCTGGCCTTTACAGGGTGTTAATGATTCTGGAAATCATTGGTTTTTGTTGTTGTTTTGTTTATTGTTGTTTTGTTTTTGTCTCAAGGCAGGCTTTCTCTATGTAGCCCTGGCTGTCTTGAAACTCATTCTGTAGTCCAGGCTTCCTTGATCTCAGCGATCCTCCTCCTCCTGCCTCCTAAATGTTAATATTAAAGGCATATGCCAGCACTGCCCAGTTCTGTGCAGCTTTCCTAATCTGTTGTCACTAGCATACTATGTATCTGCCTTTTTGACTGTACTTGTCTAAGCTTCCTATAGGGAATGCAGGCACAGCTCCTGGAGGTGCTGAGAGTTGCTGGAGACTAGAAGTAAAGACGATGGCTTCAGTCATTTGCTTTATTTTATTTCCATGGAAGTTTAATACAGAAACCTTAATTTCTTTTTGTGACCTCAGGATTTCCCATTTATTCCAAAACATGTAGAGACCCAAACAAAATTAATGAACTAACGGTAACAAATTTACAGTTGTATTATATACATTTTGAAGTTTTGACTTCGAAGTTGAAAAAACTGCATATAATTTGAAGTGTGAATGTTCTTTCTATCCCAGAGTCTGCTTTAGTGGACTTTGAAAATTCATGGTATTTTTTCACTCTTTGAACAAATCAACCTACGCTACTTTGGAACTTAGGAAATTCCTCTTTTCTTAATCAGGAAAATTGTCAACGGGAAGTCTATACAGGTGAATTCCATTGACAGTGTTTTGGAACAAGAGTGGTCTATAGGAGTTTCTTTCCAGGGAGATTTATGATCATATACTTTTAACAATATAGAAAAAGCAGTAAACTTTTCTCACAAATGTTTTTCTTATAAATATTACACTGAATACTAGTTCAGGCTTTAACACTGAAGAACAAAATTAGCAAAATTCTGCAACAGGCAACCACAATGGTGCACACATTGATCATTTTTCTGTGCATGGGGATCAGTGATCATTCGTCCACTGCCCACCCAAGTGTCTGTCAATTTTACAGCTTCGTTGTAGTCTAGTGATAATGCACATGATATTCCTGTCATCATACAGCCTTACTGCAGCTAAGCCTTCTTCATAACATCTTTATTATCATTTTTTTGTGGATACTAAGGCAGCTGTGTAGTACAGATTCCCATTCTATGAGGATAAGGCACACTAGCTCCAACTTGGCTGAGATCACAGAAGTCCTGTTTGCTTAGAGCAGCTGATTCTCCAAACAGAAGTTTAGGACTTTTGAGTTCATGTATTCTATCCTGATATTAAAGCTAGAGAAAGTCTTCCTGCATGAGAGGATCACTGTATTTTGAAATCTTGTATTTTAATGAATGGCTGTTTTGTTCTTTTTAGGGCATTAGTTTCCTCAGGGAACATTGTCACTTCTGTCCCATCTGTGTGATGGAGGAAGTGGAAACTGCAGACTCGGCAGTAATTTTTCTCTTCCTAGTATAGTCTCTGATATTGTTTTACTGGTTTTCTTTTTTCATTCTTTCATGCATTATAACCTGACTGCAGTTTCTTCTTCCTCCATTCTTGTCAATCCTTCCTACTTAGTCCATCTCTCCTCTTCCTCAGATCGACTCCTGCTCTGTCTCCCTTCAGAATAAAAGAGGGCGTCCTAGGGATCTCAACTGAATATAGCATAGCATAGCTAGTTACAATAAGACTAGCCACAAACCCTCTTATCAAGTATGGATGAGGCAACCCAGAATGAGGAAAATTCTGTGTAGTTATCCTGCCTAATGTGGTGTAGAAAGCAAGCAAACATAATAAAAAACACTCACATGTCTTCATGGTTTCCTGTCCATTTCATGGACCTTCATTTCAATTTTTAATTTTTTTATTATCTGTGAATTTCAGACATTTCTATAATGAATTTTGTTACTCCCAAGTTCTTACCTCCAAACTTTATATGTTATTTTCTTAAACCCACTGAATCCCCTTAGCGCTGTTGTATGTTCATGCATGTATGATCACACTAGGACATGGGTAAGGCCACATCTTTCAAGGGCCGCAGTGCTGAAGAAAACTAACACAGCTCCCCTCAGCAGCCATCAGTTACCAGTGTTTTCAGAGCTTAGGGTTGGACTTAGCGAACGCCTCCAACCATGCTGGGATTTTGGCTGGCTTGGTCACCTGATCTGGTACAGATATTGTGCCTGTAGTCAGAACCACTGTGAGTTCATATGTGCAATGGCCCTGTTATCTCAGGGAATCATGCTTAGCTGTAGGTGTGTACCATCTCTGGCTCTTACTGTCTTTTCTTTTCCTCTTCTTCAGTGATCAATCCCTTGAGGTAGGAGACATGCCATAAATTTTCTATTTTGAACTGAGTCTAATTGTGTACATGTAGATCAGTTGTCTACCTTGGTATTAATTGTCATTTACTGCAAAATGACCATCTCTGATGTGGGCTGAGAGAGATGTAGTCGTTGATGGGTTTATAACTTAGCGGGGAGGTGTTTAATTCTATGTCCAATCAGTAGACTAATAACAGGTTGTCTGCTAGGATGTATGACACGGACAGCTAGGAAGTTTGATCTAGTTAAGTTTTTAAGAGTGTAAAAATTCAATTTCTTCATGCTCTATGACTCAAGTTTGTTGCTATTTTAAGTCAAGTTTTTACTGTCAAATTCTCAAGAGTAACCAAGAACAACAATAGCTTGTAGTGTTTGGGGGTTTATGGGATCCCAGTAACCAATAAGTCAATATGAGATACCTCATACCAAGCAGTGGTCATTTTTGTTTTATAGTCTATAGTGTATCTAGAATAACCCAATTTAAACTGCATATACTATATACATTATATGCTATACATTTACTTTATATATAATATATTTGTGTTAGTTTATACCTATTTATATGCACATGTTTATATATTTTACATACTTGCTACAACCTTAGGGTTCCATATGGCTTTTTTCAAGGGCTTTTAATGTTAGTTACACTTCTTCAAACTCCCTACTCTACCCTGCCCTCCAATCCCTCACTCCATGTAGCCTTCCCAGTTCCTTGTTTTCTACTCCACTTTCGTACCACCTGTGTTCTAGTCCTATATCTCAGAATTCCCTTCATGGATCTCTACTAATCTCCTGACTTCTATGGGTATTCCAGTGTAAGCAAACATTCAAATATTCAGAGCTCCCATTTACATAGAAGAAATGCATTGTGTTATTTCTTTATAATTCTGGATTACCTTACTCAGAGTTACTCTCAGCTCTACTCTTTTACCTGGCAATTTATTTATAGCCAGGAACATACATATAGGTATAGTACATTTTCATGATTCATTCATCTAGACTTTTCCCTCAATATTGTCAATAGAATGCTGGTGAACATGGATGAACATATAGCTCTGTAGAAAGATATGGAATCCTTTGGGAATATGCCAGGGAGTATATTGCTGATAATATGATGGGTCTGTTCCCTGTTACTTTGACAAGCTCATGCATTGACTTATATAGTATTTATACCAGTTCTCACTCCCACTGAGAATGAGTAAATGTTCTGCTTTCCACACATTCATGCCAGCATTTGCTGTCATTTTTTAACAAATATTAGTCATTCTGATTGGGATGAGATCCAAAAATAGATATAAAAGACCCCATCTTACACAAATGCTACTATTCAATTGGAATAGTTACTTGTAAAATAATAAAATTAGATTTTTATCCTTCACCCTCTATAAAACTCAACTCCAAATGATTCCAAGATAAAACCTTAAACCCAGAATCTGCTAGTTAAAAATAGAAACTATTATTGAACTTATAGGCAAAATGAAAGGCTTGAAGAATAAGTCTTCAGTAGCACAGGTATTAAGGAAAACAATTAATAAATGGAACATCATGAAACTACATAGCTTCTGCACAACATATTATAGTTATTTGAAGGAAGATAATGCCTAGAAAATGGGAAGAATAATGTTTACTAGCTATACCTCTGATAGGGGGTTAATGTATACAGTATATAAACTGAGAAAATGTAAACACCAAGAAATCAAACAATCCAATCAAACATAGGGTCTAGAACTAGACAGGGGGTTCTTAAGAGAGGAAATACAAATGACTGGGTAAGAGATTTTAAATATTCAACATCTTTAGCCATCATGGAAATGCAAATTGGCTTTCATTTCCCTTTGGATGCTGTATTGCATAATTCATCTTTTAGTTTTTAATGTTTACAATTTTTTTCTATTGGGATCATGGGGATTTGTTTCTTTTGATGTAGATCTCAGGGATTAGTGCCCTCACTCCTCACTGATATTTAGGATTATGACATTTGGAATTATGCTTTGGGAATCATAATTGACACTACAGTTCTTGCATTTGACTCTATGTTGGAACACTTTTGAGGTTTCTTAATTAACATACATTATTATTGACTTCGTACTATAAGGATCTACAAGATTTTGTAAATATACAATGCCAAACATGATTGCAATCCTCTTACCTTTATTACTAATGCTTGGATCCCTTGGTTCTTAAGTTTCCCCAAATATTGAGTACAGAATTATGCAGTCTTTCAGACTAGTTTCCTTCATTCAGTGATACATTTGTTAAAATCATGTATGATCTTTTGTGGTTTGATAGGTAATGATTTTAATATTGAATACTGTGGCAAACCACAGTATATGTATTACTCTTGTCAAGGTCCTTTTGAATAAAGCTGCTATGCAAACTAATGTTGGGGCTTTATAGAATACTCAAATCTGTTCTTTAACTGCCTAGTAGTGCATCATGGGTAAGGTCTGTGAAAATGTGTAAATGATTTAAAAAAATGAAGTTAGAATCTAGGCAGTTCTGTTTAATAATTAGTTAACCTTACATGGACATTAGTTTTAGAATTACATTTTCTTTTTTTCCTTTTATTGGATATTTTTTATTTATATTTCAAATATTATTCCCGTTCCTGGTTTCCTGGACATAAGCCTCCTTTCCCATCCCTCTTCCCTTCTTCTATACAGGTGTTCCCCTCCCCATTGACACCCTTCCCACTACTTCCCCGACATTCCCCTACACTGGGGAGTCCAGCCTTGGCAGGACCAAGGGCTTTTCCTTCCATTGGTGCCCAAAAGGCCATCTTCTGCTACATATGCAACTGGAGCCATGGGTCTGTCCATGTGTAGCCTTTGGGTAGAGGCTTGGTCCCTGGGAGCTCTGGTTGGTTGGTATTGTTATTCTTGTGGGGTGGCAAGCCCCTTCGGCTCTTTCAATCCTTTCTCTAATTCCTTCAAAAGGGATCCCACTCTCAGTTCAGTGGTTTGCTGCTAACATTCTTCTCTGTATTTGACATGCTCTGGCTGTGCCCCTCAGGAGAGATCTATATCCGGTTCCTGTCACCATGCCTTTCTTAGCTTCATCAATCTTATCTAGTTTTGATGGCTGTATATATATATATGGGCCATATGTGGGGCAGGCTCTGAATGGCCATTCCTTCAGTCTCTGCTGCAAACTTTGCCTCCATATCCCCTCCTGTGAATATTTTTGTTCCCCCTTTTAGGAAGGACTGAAGCATCTACACTTTGGTTGTCCTTTTTGAGTTTCATGTGGTCTGTGTAGAATTGCATTTTCAAAGTGCTATTACAAGTAAGAATACAGACAGCAAAGGGCAGATGTACATACTGTTAGTCAAACAAGAAGCACACACATTCCAGAACCAGGTGTTCCCCGCCCATGAAGCTTTTAATCATAACCATCACTAAAGTTGAACATGGCAGGTTACCACCATAACCATTGTCACATATTTTCCCTATGCACTTGCATCATTGCTCCCTATGAATCCCAGGCCATTTTGTTCTCTCTCTCTCTCTCTCTCTCTCTCTCTATCCCCCTCCCCCCTTCTCCCCATTCTCTCTCTCTCTCTCTCTCTCTCTCTCTCTCTCTCTCTCTCTCTCTTCACACACACACACACACACACACACACACACACACATACAGAGCCACTAAGAGATGGCCTTTTATGCATCACCCCCTCCACAATAAGTGAGTGAGGTTTGTTGTGAGATTTTGTGGCAGTTCCTGTCTCTCCAATTACAAGTATAGCCTTTCACAGCAAAGCCCTTCATTTATTCTGTGACTTGGATAGGCTCTGCCTGCACTCCTCTTTGGGGTTTTAGCCTCATTGAGACCCTATTCCTGATCTTTAGTCCACATGCAAACGACCTCCTACTGGGTCACCAATGCCAGGGGCCCCCTATCCATCACTCTCAATTGGTAAGGTTCCACTTTGGTCATAAACATTTCCCTGAGTCTGAAGGAGTGACAGTTGTGTGTCTGGCACTACTTTGATACTCCTGGAGGTGGAAGCAACCTCAGCCACAGTTTTTAAGGCCATGGTTGACTCTTTTCTTGACCCCTACTTCTAACCTTTTGCCTTGGTTAAGGCTTCCTCTTCCTCTTCCTCTTCCTCTTCCTCTTCCTCTTCCTCTTCCTCTTCCTCTTCTTCTTCTTCTTCTTCTTCTTCTTCTTCTTCTTCTTCTTCTTCTTCTTCTTCTTCTTCTTCTTCTTCTTCTTCTTCTTCTTGGATTTTATTTAATTTTTTTTTACACTTCAGATTTTATATCCCTCCCGGTCCATCCTCTTACTGTTACACATCCTGTACCTCCTCCCCCAAATCTATCTCCACAAGGATGTCACTCCCACTCCACACCCCACCCCACCAGTCTTCCCCACTCCCTGGGGCTTCCAGTTTTTGAGGATTTTGTGCATTTTCTTTGACGGAACCCAGACCCTGCATTCCTCTGCTGTGTATCTGTTGGGGGCCTCATATCATTAGCTGGTGTATGCTGCCTCATTGGTAGTCCAGCATGTGAGAGATCGGGGAGGTCCAGGTTAATTGAGACTGCTGGTCCTGCTACAGGGTCACCCTCTTCCTTAGCTTCTCCCAGCTTTTCCCCGTTTAACCAGAGTATTCAGCAGTTTCTGTTCATTGGTTGAGTGCACATATCTGCATCTGACTCTTTCAGCTGCTTGTTGGGTCTTTCGGAGGGCAGTCATGATAGGCCTCGTTTTGTAAGCACTCCATAGCCTTAGGGTCAATAGAAAGAATGGAAACAGGTAGCCTCGGGAGGTAGGAGATAGGGGGATCCTCCAGAATGTACTAGGGACATGGAAAATGAGAGACACTCAAGACTCAAAGGGAGGGACCTTACATGAAATGTCCTATAGTAGGGAACTAATTGAGCCCACCTCCAGCAGAAAGACAGGGTGTCCAGTGAGGGGTCGGGTTGGTATCCCACAGTCAAAAACTCTGACCTGTAATTATTCCTGTGAGAAAGAATTAAAGGGACAAAAATGGGGATGAGCCTGAGTAAAAGGAGGTACAGAGTCATATCAAAGTGGGATCCAGCTCAATGGGAGGTTCCAAGGCCTGACAGTATTACAAAGGCTTCATTTTTTGAGTTTGTTTTTTTTCCTTTTCTTTGGTTTCACTTGAATGTCCTGGTACCAGGCACAGAGTCTATTTGGGCTGCTAGCCATGACCCCCTTTGAATTTGGTGAAAATCTATTGACAAATGTTTGATCTTTAGGTCCCCATAAGTCCTATAACACCCTCAACTACAGGCCTCTCGGGCTTTTCATGCCTTCTGACTCTCCATTAGAAAAACCTTCTAGAAAAATCCTTCCACTCAGCAGAAGAGCCTCCATCTTTAGGATCTCTGTATTTGTAAGTTCATTGGGTATGGTTTAGAAATATGTAAAATTCGTATCCAAATTTAACTTTAAACTTATAAAAAAGATTATAATTAACATATATAAAGAGGCAATTTTAATTTTCTACAACAGACTTTATATGTGATTAAATTCTTGTCTAGAATATACTGTATATGTAACTTAGATCCAACATTTCTTTAGGAAAACAGATGTTTTAAAATAGTAACTATATGACTCTGTTCCATCTTGACTGATGACCTCACCAAGATGTAAGCAGCCATATGACTGACATTAATCTCTACTGAGACTAAATTGGAGTACCTGCCATGTGATGCCACCATCCTAAGATGACCATGTGGTGTAAAACAGCAATTATAAAACTTCTTAGTCCTACTGAGCTCTCTGCGTATCATTTTATCTCCTTTCTAAGAAGAAAAAAATAAGTATCCAAGATGTTTTAGACTGTTATGGATTTTGTTGGATGATAAAACTTTAAGTTATAAAGCTCTACTCGATTTAACAAATACTAACTTAGAGATGTACATTTAACTACTTATATCTTTGTTAACTGTTCAAAATCAGGCTTCTAGAAAATTTAGATAAGTAATGACCTATGTTTGATAAATAAGGTATATTTGTTAAATAAAGTTTATAAATGCCTAAGGTCTACTCAAGTTCTCAGTAACATTTATTTAACTCCTTTGCCTTTGTTCATTTTGTTAAGCTTTAGATATTTGGATAAACCAAACCATACAAAAAATGTGATATTCTATAATGTTACACAATAAAAGGATCTGAAAAGTTTCCAGTCTCCTTGTGGATTCTATTTATGATTAAAAGTTTTATTTTCATACTAAAAGAGCTTCAAACCAAAATTAGTGTTTTTTAAAGGCCAAATGGAGATAAAATGTAAAGTCCTAGTCTTATAAAATTATTTATTGTAAGTTTTAAAGATAATTAAGACATGCAACTTAATAGTAACATTATAAATGATCAAATTCGTTAACATTTTCAGAACTATACTAGCAGTCATGCTAAGCACTAATGTAATAATTTGTAGATATAAGCTTTATTTTGCCTCCTGCATATGTTTTGAATTTAAGCCTAACACAACTAAAAAAGGTTATAATAGCTAATGGTCCTCAAATTTTTCAGAGATCTGTTGAATATGACATTTAAAACATTTAATGGAAAAGGATTATTATTATGACATACAGAGACCCCAGTTCCTAGCAGTGACACCAATGTCTTCAAAGATGATGGATCACAATTCCACCTGAATTGTAGTGCTTACCACTGGGAAAAATTTCCCCATGCCTTTCTTGCTGCCAGGGCTCTGAACAAATGTGACAGTTTGAGTTGATTGACCTACCTTTCCTGGCCAAAGTAAGGTCAGTCTCCCAAGTTCTTTCCCGACAGGAAACCACTCAGAGCTGGATGTGGCAACCAAAGGTTAAATGCTGTCTTATGTGACAGCTGAAGACCTACAATCCACAGTTAAGCTATAGGGACCGTATGAGCTTAGAGCAATCACACAAAACACTTACACCTACCATAATGTGCTCTTTGTGAACTTTCATTTCTGTGAAGAGTTTAACCCAATCATTCATTCTTTTTATTCTTAAAATCCCAATTGTTCACATGCAATTATAAGCCTGCTTATCTATTTTTAGATCATGATTTTTTTTTTTTTTTGGTTCTTTTTTTGGAGCTGGGGACCGAACCCAGGGCCTTGCGCTTGCTAGGCAAGCGCTCTACCACTGAGCTAAATCCCCAACCTCTAGATCATGGTTTTTATTAGTCATCATATCTAGAAGTATTTTGTATGTGAGAGAGTGAAGTTGCATGGTGATATTCCTATTTATATGTGTACATGTTTTATGAAGGCTCATGTAAATGTAGTTACACGTGTGAGTGGAGGTCATAAGTTGACACAGGATATCTTTCTTAGTCAATGTCTACATTTTTACTCAGGCATAGTCTCTAACTGAACCTAGAAATCACCTAGTAACATGGCCAAAGTAGCTAGCCTGCCCTGGGAGGATGTCCTGTCTCTTCCTTCCCTGTCTTATGAACAGGCCAGTCAGCATGCCCACCATTATATGTAAATTGAGGGAGTCCAAATGCCAGTCTTTATTCAACCTTTTGCTATAAGTGATTTGTTCCCTGAGACATCTCCCCAGCCCAATAAATACTTCCTACAACCTCAGTTTCAATCTCCTCCCCATTGCTAAAACATTCTCTGTCTCTGTCTCTGTCTCTGTCTCTGTTTCTCTCTCTGTCTCTGTCTTTCTCTCTGTGTCAGTCTCTGTCTCTCTTTCTCTCTCTGTGTCAGTCTGTTTCTCTGTCTCTGTGTCTTTCTCTCTGTCTCTCTGTCTCTCTGTCTCTCTCTCAGCTTTCCTAAAATAAGTTTTTTAAAGACTCTTCCATTTACACTTTTTTAAGCAATTATCACTTTGCATGCCTCACATTTATGTTTTGAACATGTTTTTGAGTTGATGTTTTTATAAAATGAGGCATAGGGTCATTATTTCACCAATGGATTTCTAGTTCTCTAAACACTATTTACTTTTTGGTAGCCATGTCAAAAATGACCTGACTATGCAGTCTTAGGGATATTTCTCTGGTATCTTCTTTATTCCATTGGTCTCTGTGTTAGATTTCCTGCCATTCTGTATACTCAGTTAACAGTTTTTTTTTCTGCTCAGAATTTTAATTTTTCATTCTCCTGTAAGGAAAAACAAAATACAAAATGTTTAGGAAATTGGTAGAATGGAAAAATGTTATACTGAGTAAGCTTGACAGAAAGTCAAATATTGAATGCTTTCCCTCATATCATGGCTATAGCTCTAATCTTCTAAATTTGTGTGTTTAATCTAGATTATTTGTGGACAGCTGGAAGCTTGAAGAGGGCATAGGTTGGGTGGGAGAGACCTTACGAGGAGAGGGAATTATATTACTTCATATGAGATTCAAAAGTCAAAGCAGGGGCTATTGAAGATGGTTAACTTTAGATGGAATTAGGTATAGGAAATGAGGAGAATTAGGGAAGGAGCCAAGGAGTTGGGAGAAGGGGTGAGTTAATTCAAGCTAAATATGAATAAAGAATCCATATGAAAACTGCTTTGCAAACTAATTTAAGAATATAATATTCTCCACTGCAGAGATAGATGGATACCAATCTCAGAAGCCATAGGTTATTATAGGATACACTTCTGTTAATTGTTGACAACAAAGTTTCTTGGTGCTATAAGCAATATTTCATAGTTTTTATATTTCAGAATTAAAAGCTAAACACATTTTGCAAAAGACACAATTCACTTTGTACATAAGACATAATGAAATTATGCTAAAATATTTCTCCCTGCTGGCTAGCTTTCATTGCCTTAAAAGTTACTATGAAAGAAACCATGAGAGAAAAGTCCTCTTTCTTATCCATCTGTAGATCTGTACAATAGTGGTATGACTGTTGTAGGAGCAAATAACTCTGTTCTGTTTGAAATTAAGGTTTACTTCTCAGAATCATGTTTATGGCTAGTATTGAAAAAAAAAAAAGAAAGCCCATGTCACTGGTAAGCCTTTTGCTTCTGTTGTACTTAATGGGCATTTTGTCAAAATACTTATTAAATGTGTATGCTTACGACCATAGAATAATTCTGCCTTCAAAGAAATTTCCCTTTTTCATTTTTATTGGTTATTTAATTTATTTACATTTAAAATGTAATTCCCCTCCCCGTTTCCTCTCAACAAACCCCCTATTACCTCCTCCTCCCCCTGCTTCTATGAGGGTGCTCCCCCAACCGCCCATTTCTGCCTCAATGACCTAGTATTCCTCTACACTGGGTCATCAAGCCTCCACAGGACTTAGGGGCTCCACTCCCATTGATGCCAGATAACTCAATACTCTGCTAAATATGCAGCTGGAGCCATGGGTCTGTCCATGTATACTCTTTGGTTGGTGGTTTAGTCCCTGAGAGCTTTGGGGATTCTGGTTGGTTGATGTTATTGTTATTTCTATGGGGTTGCAAACCCCTTCAGCTCCTTCAGTCCTTCCCCTAACCCTCCATTGGGGTTGCTATGCTCAGTCCGATGGTTTACTGCAAGCATCCTCATCTGCATCTGTAAGGTTCTGGCACAGCCTCTCATGGGATAGCTATACTCAACTCCTGTCAGCAAGCTCTTCTTGGTATCAGCAATAGTGTCTGGGTTTGGTGTCTGCAGATGGAATGAATCCCTAGGTGGGACAGTCTCTG
The DNA here is from genome assembly GCF_011064425.1 of Rattus rattus. Taxonomy (NCBI): domain Eukaryota; kingdom Metazoa; phylum Chordata; class Mammalia; order Rodentia; family Muridae; genus Rattus; species Rattus rattus. Next base: position 143,739,253 of record NC_046154.1, on the reverse strand, counting down.
GATGGTCTTTCCTTCAGTCTCTTCTCTACTCTTTATCTCTGCACTCCTTTTTGACAAGAGCAATTCTGGATTAATATTTTTGAGATGAGCAGGTGGCCCCATCTCTCAACTGGGGGCCATGCCTATCCATTGGATATGGTCTCTACAGGTTCTATCTCCCCTTTGTTGGGTATTTTGGCTAATGTTATCCCTGTTAGGCAATGTGAATAAACCCTCTTGGGTCCCTGGCATCTGGGACTTTCTAGTGGCTACCCCTAGTTCTCCATCCCCCACTTCTATAAACCTCCATTCAAATTCCTGACCCTCTATACTTCTCTCCCGTTCTTATTTTAGTAAATGGTAGCTAATGGAGAAACTCATGGTTAGTCAAGTTGCTGAAATTAAGTAACTGCTGAGTGCTAAACACGCAACACTTCATTGAGTCCCTGGAAAATGGGTGGCATAAAGAACATAAGAACTACATGATGGCAAATACAGCTGGGAAAGCCTGTATTCTCAGTTGGACACGACTGATACATCCATAATTCTTAGAGACTATAGGGTACTAGACTCATTAACATTCAAGCGTAGATTAGGGAAGGGTTAATTGATTTGTTTGGCTTCTCTCTGGAGAGATATTGAAAGTTGATAGGTGCCGGAGGAGAGTAATCACTGCCTTCTTGCCACTGGCAAATTACCAATGCTCCCTAGGATGACCCAATACCCATGCCTTATACAGGACAGTACTGGAAAAATTCAGTGTATCATACAACAAAGAATTGTTCAATGGAGAATTGTTTCAATCAGATTGACTTGGGGCCATGTGTGTGAGAGACTGTCTTGGTTGAAGATTGTTGCTCAGCATACTACAGGTAACTTCATCACCAGGTAGCTCAGTTTGGGCTTTATGAGAAAACTCTCTGTACATGAGATAATGGATGTGTTTTATTATTTATGCTTCAGTTTCTGCTTGAATTCCTGATCTTGATTTTCCTCAGTGATGGAACTGTAACCTGGGAATATAAGTTGAAATAAACCATTTCCTCCTCAAAGGTACATTTGGTCATGATGTTTATCACAGTATCTGGAAGAAAAGTAAAACAATAGTGAGAGGAAGAATTTTCAGAAGGCAGATGGACTTAGTGAACACAAGATAACAGAGGATGGGATTATGAACTATAACAAGATGTATAAGAAATTGTAAAAAGGAAAAAATAATAAAAAAATAAGCATCTTAAGTTTTTTTTCAAAACCAATAATCAAGAAAACGCAAATTATAGTTTCAGGGACTATTTTTAACTCTTTGGGATCCTCATGGTTTGTGAACTCTGTTTATTCAGTGGTTCCCTGAGAAACTTCATTCTCTGGGTTTTACTGTGCACATTAGCTTTGTTTGAGGCAGGTTTCAGATCTGTGATTAAAAGTATTTCCAGAATGATATTAATAGGTGTACTCTTAGAAGACCCTCCTACAGAAAAACCATTCAATTAAAAATGAAATAATGCAATTAAAAGATCAGTAAAGAAGTGGGCGTTTGAAAATGAAGGGACCGCTGGACTTAGGAAGAGAAGTGGGTTATGATGCCCTAATAGATGAAGTTGTAGAGAGGTTTTCTTTGCCCCCATTGAGTGGTGGATATTCAGCCTTCAAGAGAAGGCTATTGGATTGGGATGTGCAGTACCCTGAAAGTTGGAAGGACCATCCAAAATGGTCCACAGATCCCGCAACAGAATCACATGAATCATGAAAAAGCAAGGTAGCATGATTCCTCCGAAAGATCAAAACACTGTAACTTCTGAACTTAAAGATACTATGGCAAATGTCAGGCAAGTAGTTCCAAATATTCAGGGCTGTATTTTAGCTGGTAAAATGCTTACTTAGCATGCTCAAAGCCCTGGGCCTAAAATCACATAGATAGCATAACTGTGCATGATTGTGCATAACTGTAATTCTAGTTTTTAGAAAATAATCAGGAACCTCGGAAGTTCAAGTCATATCTGGCAACAGTATTTATTCAAATTCAGTCCAGTATATACAAGGATCTTTGTCCAAACTTTTAAAATATTTCTTGTAAAAATAAAATTACACAAAAGGATCTGTTGTGTCAAAGAGGGAGGTATAGTTAGAGTCTAGAGAATAGAATCAATGACATAAAGAAAAAAAAGGAAAAGTGAAAAAAGGAAATAAGAAAATCAAAATATAGGTTAAAAAACATCAAAATGCAGGGACAAAGAGTAGAACAGAGACTGAAGGAAAGGCTATCCAGAAACTGCCCCTCCTAGGGATCCATCCCATCTGCCGACACCAGACCCAGACACTATTGCTGATGCCAAGACATGCTTGCTCACAAGGGCCTGGTATAGATGTCCCCTGAGAGGCTCTGCCAGAGCCTGACCAATACATATGCGGATGCTTGCAACCAACTGTCAGACTGAGCATGGACCCCAATGGAGGAATTGGGGAAGGAATGAAGGAGCTGAATGGGTTTGCAACCCATACGAATAACAATATCTATCAACCTGCACCCCCCCCCCAGAGCTCCGAGAGACTAAACTACCAACCAAAGAGTATACAACAAAGATGGACCCATGGCTTCAGCTGCATATGTAGCAAAGGGTGGCCTTATCTGGCATCAATGGGAGGCCCTTGGTATTGTGGAGAGTTGATGCCCCAAGGTAGGGGTATGCTAGGGCAGTAAGACAGGTGTGGGTAGATGGATGGGGGTGCACCTTCATAGAAACAGGAGGGCAGGAGTATGGGATAGGGGATTTGTAGAAGGGAAACCAGGAATGTGGATCCCATTTCAAATATGAATGAATAAAATAACCAATTAAAATTTTTTTACAAAGGGAAGAAGACAAGAGTCTACCAAAACTATGAACTATTCCTCATAATCCTCCATTTTTCACATGCTACTCTGCTTCTCCCTGGCAAGACTTCCAGATTGAAAGAATTGTGAGCATGTTATTTCTGTGCCTAAATAAAGCTAAGAAACAGGTGGTCAATAAACCAAAAGTCTGATCTAAAAAAAAAATCACAACAAAAATGTGGAAGATAGAAATCAGAAGGGAAATCAGTGTCTTTGAATAAAACCCTTTAAGTAAAAATGCTGTAAATAATTATAATAAAAAACCAAACCAAGCAAACAAAACAACAAAAGCATCACCAATATATTAGCCTAAAGAGAGAAACCACCAGGAATATAGAAGTCTAAGTTTTGCATTCAAATATTAGTAAGGGAGATAAAGGAGCATGACCGACCCCCAACACCTTACTTTTCAGTGCACATTTTCCTTTTCTATCCCATGCCTTATGCTGTGTGTCCCTGAATCATATACTCCTTCAGACTTTACTGCTTATCTGCAGAGAATGACATTATCTACTGAACACCTATTAACTACCTCTTATTGATTTGCTAGGGATTTTAGCCTTTAACTCAGTGTGTGTTGTGTATGTGCACTGCTGAAGTACTCAAGCTTCCACAGCCACATAGAAGCTCCCTGGATCATAGTTCTCTCACTTCATCCTCCTCTATCCGTGCTCTCCTCTATATAATCACATTCTAATTACAACATGACTATTGTCTCCAGATTCTTGGTATTTCAACTGTGTGACCCACCGTCATAACTACTCTGTTCTATTCACACTACACTGGAGGTTTTGTTTTTTGTTTTTGTTTGTTTAAGAGTTCTAGTCCATTGTCCCTTTACTTTGTCAGTGTCCTTAAGCCTCCTGCCCCCAGGCCCCTCAAACAGAGCTTATATCTAATGACATATTGCTATAGACACCAATTGCAGTACATTACCCTCTTGCATTCCCCTGGTAAATGCAGTCTTCCCAGGAAACCAATGTTGCTTGTGGAAGATGATGTTTCTGTCTGCTTATGTAGTTAGCTGAGTGGCACTATAAGGAAATAATAATGTTGCGCTCATGACTCCCACGCATCTAATTATTAATTGTCTACTCACCACAATGTTTTCAAATGCCCTTCCATGTTTTTGTATCTGATAATTACAATATTACTTGTCTACTAAAATTAAAACAATAACAAGAACACCCCAACTGTCAGTCAAGGAACTGCCCCACTGTCTGCATGAATGCGATAGCCTCCGATAACTGAGCAGAATACAGCTGTCCTGCATCAAACCACATTTTTCCCTACTTATTGGCTTCATATTTCTTCACTGACCTGAGCACATTACTTCTGAATCTGTACCTGAGATTTTCAAGTACCACTAGTGTATCCTCTGCACTTCCTCTAGTCCCATCATAACATAAGCATAATTTTTTTTAATGTTACAATTCAAGTTACTTTAGCTCTACTTGTCTTGAGCATTAAGCCTAAATTTTCTGCCTTCTATAACATGAAATGCCTTATAGTGCTCATAATCATTCCATGTTTCTAAGATTTATGGTTTATTCACTCTTAATCCTGTTTAATTCATCTCAGGCCTTCATCCATGCAGTGTACAGCAACCATTATCACCAGGGTGGTTTATGGGAAACTACACAAGTCCAACATTTTACCCTCCTTGTGTTGGCTCACCCAATGCCATTCATGTTGCTTAAGGTGTGTATATTGATGTAACAACTTTACAAATTAAGTTACTACATGTGAAAGTGATCTGGCTGCATCATCTGTCACTCCATTGATGACCACGTTTGATTCAGTTAATCTGACTGGCTACCCAACCTGCTTCCTCTACCCTCAACACTCTGTGCTTTTCTAATGTTTATGAAAATGATGCTACAGACTCATATGTCTGCTTGGTCCCCAGTTAGTAGAACAGTTTGAAGAGGAGTAGGAAGTATGGTTTTGCTGGTATGTCACTGGGATGGAGCCTTGAGGTTTCAAAATCCCACAGCATGTCCAGGCTCTCTTCTTCCTTGTGAATCATATGTGAGCACTCAGCTACTGCTCTATTGCCGTGCCTGCTTGCCTGATGACATGCTTCCTGCCAGGATGAGCATGGACTAAACATCTGGAATGTAAATAAGCTCCCAACTGTTTGTGTTTAAGTTGCCTTGGTCATGGCATCTCCTAATAACAATAGAACAGACACCTCGCCTAAGTTACATGCAGGCCAATAGATAGCCTTCTACATGGAAATAGAAGGACTTTGTTTCAAAAATCTTAAGGATCTTAGCTATGAGTCATTTGTGGGGCTACCTGGAACTTCTGAGAGGGTTTCCTTATCTGACATCCACACTTCAAGCAACATTAGTTTCCCTGAATCACGTAGCTCATGAAGGAGAGTAGTTTGCACAGTAGTCTTGCCATGTTCTGGGAATCACATACAATTAATAACTTTAGAGTAACTCATAAAATAAGCCATTGTAGCACACTCAAATAAGGTATTGTCTTCCTCCAGAATCCAAAGAGACCAGTAAATGAGGTACATTTACAGACACATTTACTGAGATATTTGGACAATACTCAGACCACTATAAACTTGAAAGACGTGGTAAGAAAATAATATTAAATCAAGAGAGATTCTATCACGACAAAATTTCACGTTTATCATGGTTGAAGAGTTGTCTAGAGCAGCAGATCTTAAATTTAAGCTTACTAAACAACCACCTAGAGGGCTTTTTGGCCTTCTTGTGTCATAGTCCCACATCCCAATTTCAGTTTTAGTAGGCAGGATGGAGCTGCACAATTTGAAGTTCCATTAAGCCTGAAGGTGCTACTGATGCAGGGACTACTCGGTGAGAAACACTTGAAACACTTACATGAAGACTTTGTATCAGAAGCAAATTTTACATTGATGTGATCTGTTATTGACAATGGTTTCTGATCTTCTTATATGGGTAAGAGATTGTTAGCCTGTGCAGAAGAAAAGTTAGCAGTAATCAGACTAAGTGGAGAGGAATAGATTGAGACTCAGTATCTGTGTGATAATTTCACTTGTGCATGGGTACCTCAGAGCATTTATCATATTCCAGAAGAAAAGACATGGCAGTAAGTGTGAAAATTGAATATTTTAACCCTAATATAGTATCATTCTTAAAAAAAACTCACAAAATAGAGAGGACTTAAATTTGATTTCCGTAGAAGTTCTAAAGATTAAGGTTCTTTTCATTCTTGACATAAATCTAAGTTAAACTCTGTCTGGTTAATTCTCCTGCATTGAATGATTTAAGGAAGGTTATTTTTGTGAGCAAGAGAAAACAGTTGTTTTATATTAGGTTTTTATTATTTTATAATTTTAAATTGAATTATTCTTAACAGATTTATTGTTGCACCCATTTATTCATTGATCTACTTAATAAATATTACAGAACATCTATTGTATTCCAACAGCTATGATTAAAAAAAACAAATGCTGTATAATTCACTGTATTCAAAAGTGCACAGTCTAATTGTTTTACAACTGAGCCTTCCTCTTCTAGTTCTTTCTGTAACCATTTTAAATTTAATTAAGCAAATTCTCATATCTAGTGCAAAGTGCAAATCAATCATATTTTCTGGTTATCTCCATGATGACGCAGTTCAGTTACAATGAAGACAGTGAGACAAATGCAGCATGTTGTCTGCTCACAACTCAGAGTCATTAAATAGTCAGAGAGTGGGGACACGAGCGACTTCTGGAAATCAGTTTCAAATGCATGGCAACAGTTGCAAATTGTTTCTCCTGGGGAAAAATAAGACTTAATCATCAGTATTTGACCTCTTCCGTTATTAATGACCTTCTTTATTGGAAACCAAGAGAGAAAAGTATCAGTGTTTCTTTTAAAAATAAAAATTACTAGTGACTTTCAGAAGTAAATTGTTTCAATAAAGCATCTTGCACACTCTTGTAGAAGCCTTGCAAACTATTTCACCATCTCCTGTTGACAAACAGCAAGGTGCTCTGCCCAGCACAGGGATGGCATGCTTGGTCATTTGGGGCCTGCAGTCCACCTGACTCAAGAAACAGGGCAGTCACCTGTTCCTTTTATCTACACAGGGAGAAAAGCAGCTTGAGTATATGAAGGGGAGAGATGGCCTGGAAAGATAATAAGGTTGAACTGGACTGGGGAAAAGGTGCAAATACCCACAGACTGTCTGTTATTGCAGCGAAGCACATGACTGGCCAGGTGTTTGCAGAAGCAGAAGCAGAAGCACTCATTGTTGTTTTCTTTAACTATGATTTTTTTCCCTTTGCATGCAAGTGACAGTTTCAGTTTTTCCTGTCAATATCTTTCTTTTTTTTTTCCTTTTTCTTTTTCGGAGCTGGGGACCGAACCCAGGGCCTTGCGCTTCCTAGGCAAGCGCTCTACCACTGAGCTAAATCCCCAACCCCAATATCTTTCTTGCTTAACTTCTAAATGGTCATTAGAAAATGAAGCTAATAGATTAATCTTTTTCTTTTTGTCAAAGATAGTGAGATAAGGGTTCATTTCTTTGTATTTGTGTTTGTTGTATGAGGCTATAATTTTTTACAAGGATGAAAACGAAATCTCTGCCCTAATCCTTTATGATCAGTCTGTACCAATTTGATTATGGTTAGATAACTAAGACTGTACTCTAAAGCATTTTTATTTTCATACTGGAGCTCTAAAAGCAACATTATGAGTAAAAGCAGAACACTGTTTTGTAAGTGATATTAATTCTGAAACATTAGGTACTTGGCACAGCTTGATCCTAACTTCCAAACAAATCTGTATCATCTCGTTTTGAAGAGAGGATACTTTGTTAGCCAAGCAAACCTTGCTGTGTTATGCTGTAATTTCATTTAGAAGCTCGACTGTACATAGAATTGGGAGGGACAGCCTCTACATGTGAGGCTACAGAGACCAGTTACTGCTCACTGTCTAGCCTTTTTCAGTGCATTAGGATGTTGTGACAAAAGGGAGATTTCCAAGTGTGGCACACACTGTGTTCATTGTTTAAGATTTACTGAGAGAGGGGCATGGAGTCAGAGACTTTGAGAGAAGCTGAGTGGGATTGAGCTAGCCAGCCAGGGGTCTAGCCATGGACACCAGAGAGCTCCTGGGTTGCCAGAACTTTAAAGAAAGGAGCTGTAGCATTAGAACTTTTCCCTTTGATATTTGTAATGATTTTAATAATTTTGTTATTTATTCAAAAGTTGGTGTTAAGAGACTCTAATGACCTAGACTACAAGAAGCTCAAACACTCAGATCCTTGTGAACATGAGAAATTTACATGCTCCTTTGCTTCTTTGTAATTTCACTGGTAAAACCCATGGTTTGCTTCTTCCACTGCTACAGCCTTCAAATTAAGCATTTAGGCAAAAGATAGCAATCTCTCAGGGACATGACAAAATCTCTACCTACTAAAGGGAAACATTCTTCTTATCCTCCACATATGCCTGGGGTACCCATTAGCATATCAAGGTCTACGCTAGCTTCAAGCACTATAGGTACTCCAAGTATCTATTATATACATTAAAGTCTTCTAACCCAGTTTATAGGATATACTCCTCTAAGGTACCTAGAAATTCCACGCACCAACCTCATTCCTACCCCACCCCCATCCCATTTCCCCAAGAGATAGACTTAACAGTTTAGAAAAAAAAACAAACATTTTTCTTGTTAGCATTTTCTAAGGATTTACCTACTAATATATTTTATTAAAACATCAATTTTAAAGAAAGTGATGTTTTAATATCAATAGTTTACATGTAGAACTTAATTCATCTAATGTTAGTAATCAGACATCTCCATGGCCAGCCCAAGAGACCCAGCATATCAGGGCAGTCATCACTTGCTGCCCACAGGTGACAGATTCCCATTGTCACCTTGCATTGAATGTCTTCCTGTGCATGTGCCACTTCACCATTAAAGGTCACCCTTCTCATCCCTTTTCCCCTTCTTCCTCTACCTAGGGGCAGCCTCTTGCCTCCTTCCCTCCCCTTTTAGTGAACATCCCATGTGTGAGACCTGTCATTTGGTGTGAGTGTGAATTTTGCTGCTTTGATTCAACACTGAGCCTATTAATGTTTAAGTTGAACTGATTGTAGAAATGCAACTGGGTATAAAGTTGCTATCTTCACTAGCGGCTTTTAGCAGTCAACACTCTGGAATTTGCAGGAATCATTCAAGGAAATCATAGTCTACACCTACTTGAGAGACCCAGTATCCATAAGCACTTTGGACCAAGTATAATGTGCTCACACAGTAGTCAGATTTAGTAGTCTTTTGATGGCAAATCAAGCTTAGCATGTAGCAGATGTTAATCCTGCATTAACCAGAAAATAACCAGCTCTACCATTTTGACCAAATCTAAAGCAAGCATTTATTAAATAGTATATACTGACCAACAGATGGACTTGAGTCATGACCATTCCCTGTAACTTACCAGCTAGAATGGCCTCGAGCCACATGTTTCAGAAGCTTATAAGAACAAACTTATAGGCCAACTTACCTTTCCATGAGACTTTGATACTTTCTTTTGTGGGAGGTTATTAGGGTTGAAGGGTGGATATGAAAAAAGGGGGAAATGACTGGGATTAAGGTACAGGATGTGAAATTTCTAAAGAATCAATAATCCCAGCATGGAGAGCAGAAGACACAGTGCCCAGTCTTTAGTCAAGCAGATATTGCCAAATTATTGCTATTGGGAGGATAGTTGGTTTTTGAGAAGGCAATCTATCAAGATTATGTAGAGCAATGGTTTTCAACCAGTAAATCATTAAAGTCATTGGAAAACACATATTTACATTACCATTCATAATAGTAGCAAAATTGCAGTTATGAAGTAGCAATAAATATAACTTTATGGATGGGGGTCACTAAAACATGAGCAAGTGTATGAGATATTTGCATCATTAGGATGGTTGAGAACCATTGGTTAGAGACTGCAAACTGGACTTCTAGGTTAAAAAAAAGAGAGGGGACACAAAGTTGAGTCAGTAGAAAAGAGAAGGTAGATTTTAGCTTATTAGAGTGAGGGTAAATATGATCAAAACACATTGTGTTAAATTCTCAATGAGCCAAAAAGCAAAACAACCAAAACCACTACCACCATCACCACCACCACCATCACTGCCACTGCCACCACCATCACTACCACCAGTACCTCTAGGGAAGCTACTTGTGTGGTATATTGAATTAAAATCTGTGGAAGTAAATCATTTGCTTTACTGGTTTATTTTATTTGGAGCTAAAAGTCTATATTTATAAGAGACCAGCATTATAGGGTTGAAATCTTGGAAGTATTACCTTAGGATCAGAAGTTGAGGCTCAGTGGGGACCAGTGGCAGATAATATATAAATATTTCTTACATTGTACTGATTTTGAAGATCCGAAGGGGCCATGAATGTCAGCTGGGTCTTGGCACTGTGTAGCAGGATCAAAGTCCTTGAAACGAGGCCAGGAGAGGTCACTGGTGAAGGTACAGTTGCAGTGACTAAAAGTATCATGCAGAGAATGACAAGTTTGGCTACCACGTGATATACAGAGTTACCATCTATTAGGAGAGTCCAGGAAGCCATTGATGAAGGTGTAGCCTCAGTTTTAGTGTATGGACCAACATATAGTCGATGTCAGGGCTGTGGTGTGAACATCATAAACAATGGCAGATGTGGAATAGAGCCAGCCTAAACCTATAAGGCAACTTATCTGCTAAATATGGATAAAAAAATCATGAAAGTGGGGTCCCCCAAATCTGCTCTAGTCCAGGAGATCATAAGTGAGCTCCAGAAGCCAGGTATTAAGCTTCAAACTTTGATTACTGGTTTTGCCTTGTTCAGTTTGTGACTGTGCCGTAGTCCTGCTCCATGGAATAAAAAAAAAAAACAAAAACAACTATGTAACTTGTATTGAATTTCATAGGAGGCCATGGTTAGGAGCCTTGGGCTTCTAAAGAGAACTTGAGATTTTTAAATAGTTGGAATTCTAAAAATAACTGTGTGATTGTTAAAGCTATACTTTTTATGTGATCTTCGGGACAATTATGGTTGTATAATGATGTGCTTGTGTGTCAAGTTGATTTACGATCAGTTATGCTGGTTTATTTTGGTCAACTTCATACGAACTAGAATCTCCTGGGTTTTAGGAAACCTCTACTGAGGAGTGTCTCCATCTGATTGGTCTTGGGCTTACCAGTGGAGCATTTTCTTGATTCATTGTCCATTTGGAAGGGCACAACTCTGTGGGTAGTACCACCGCTCAACAACTATTCTTGAATTATATAAGAAAGTAAGCCAAGCGTATCATAAAAGCAAACCATTAAGCACCATTTCTCAATGGCCTCTGCTTTATTTCCTGACTTTAGATGTCTCCCTCAGGCTTCTATCCTGGCTACCTTAAGAGATGGACTATAATTTTGTGCTGAAATAAGCATTTTCCTCATTAAGTTATCTTTGCTTAGCTTGTTATTAGCAAAGGACAAGCAAACAAGGACACAAGACGCACCACCATCACGATCAGATTTGGATCAGAAAGGTATGTTACAGCAAGACCTTTGCTTTTGCCTTTTAGTATAATGAGAAGATCCCTTTGTTGTTTAGGTGGATATAACTATTGAATCATAGGGGATTAGGTCTCACAGTCCAATGTGGTTATAGGAAAGCAAGTACAGAAATAAGGAGTTTAGCTTTATATTCAGGCGGAATACAGAAGCCCTGGGAGATTCACAGCTGGAGCATCTGTTTCTGTGGACTTGGAAGCCACCACAGGGCTTGTCTGGCATACATAGCATGTAGTTCTCTCTGTGAGATGTGCTAGTGGAGTGAACATGATGGCTGCCCCTCTAATGCCCTGATAAGTCTCTTTCAACAGAATCTTCTTTAACTAAAATACAAAGCTACAGAGTTCCTGTGTATTTTACCTGTGATTTAAGTTTTATCGTTAACTTCTATTTTAGAGAATACTGATTCTGAAATGAATTGTGTGCATAAAGATTCAACTCCAGGGCTTCTGTAGGGAGAATGCAGACTTGTAAAACAGGGGTAAAGCAGATGCAAAAACTTCATTTGGTCAACCATTCTACCACTGTTTGGTCCTCTCATGGATTCTGTTGTCACAGATATATATCCTCATTTGCTTATGTGATTGTATGTGGAACAAAGAAACACTACGTCTCTCAGTCATACCTGCTACGTTCTAGTCACCCTAAGCTTGTCAGCTCTGTTGATATTTCTAGTCCTTATTAGTTCAGTTCCCTTAGCAACTCCACTTATAGTATGAAAACTCTTCCCTATTTGTTAATTTGCTCATTTTATTAAATATCAGCACACTCATGGTCATCTATTTCATGACGTGGGTTTTAACACAGAATTCCTTTTTTTTAGTGATCCAAAGCTCTTCTCAGATAGCTCTTCCTTTCATTCCCATTCTTCATCATACAGATATTTGAATGTATATTGATGTTTTTTAAGTATTTTTCCTAGCCCTACGCAGAAATCCATCCATGTCATGTATGTATTTCCTGTGTTTTAGAATCAGACCTTTCTCTGAGTATTCCCTGGTTATATCTTCTTTACAATGATAATATAGCCAAGGCTGTAGGGGATCGGTATCCGTGGTGCTTTCTGGGTTCTGTTTTTACAAGTTCTTTAAATGGAAAAGTATAGACATGCCTGTGTGTTCCCTGTCTGTTCCACACTGAGGTCTGTAACTACTTCCCTGGGTGACCTTTTGCATTTAAGTTAATCTGAATGAGAACAGACACTAATAACTTCAATGTCACTTGTGTTACATGGCTATTTTACTTCTTTCTTATTCTCATTGGCCCTTCTCCACAGGGACAACATTCTTTCCTCAATTTGAAGAGTCAGCACCACCTTCCCACCATCCCAGCAGTGCACTAGTTGTGTGGTACATCTGTACCTGAATTATAATCTCTCGGTCTGATTCCTCCAGGAGATTTCCTCACTCGTAATATTCCTTTTTAATTTTCAGGAATTACTTATTGTTGTCCTTCCTAGCTTCCAGATTCCGGGGTTCCAGGCTGTGCCAGCATGCCTGGCTATGCATTGTTTCACTTTATGTTCTGTGCTTTCTGATACATAGATGACACCATGTAATCAGAGTTGTTTGAGCACACAGAATGGCTGTACTGATTTAAATACTATTCTGTATGTCCTTCTCTGCTTGGCTCATCCATTTGCCTTCCTCCCTTTTCATAGAGTTATTGAGCTTTTTTTTTTTTAATCACCTCACTTTTGTTTTTCTAGAATGAGATGTAATATGCCATGAGTAATTTGTAGTTTTTCTCAGACTGGTTTCTTTTCACCCATCAATACATTATTTACCCAATACCTTCACAATTTGCTAGTCCATTCCCTTTATTGCTGAATTCCCTTTATTGCTAGAGATGAAGCTAGCCAAACATCTAGTTACTTCAATGTACTTTATTTCAATGTTTGTAGGCAGTGAATAACTTGGTAGAAGGAGCATTATCTTTGGAAATAAGTTTTCAAATGGCACTGTTAAATATGCAGAAGTACAACACATACATCATGGAGAAAGGCTGTTCTCTAGCTTGGGAAGATTTTTCCAAACTGCCTTCCAAAATGGCTCTATTCTTTTTCCTCATACTGGCACCTGGATATTTGTTTGTTTGTTTTCAGACTGGATATAACTATGGAACTCTCTCTCGGAATTTTTTTCTTGTACCATTAGGTCAAGAAAGACTCACCATAGGGCACACACATATAACAGTCTTTCTAACAGGTATCTATCTAACAGTGGTATCTCCTTGCTTAAATTTGACACCCTTTATTGAATAACAGTTGACTTGAGCAAATTTTAATATGTTTGTTTGTTAGCTGTCTGCATAGTATCACCTGTGACATGTTCTTCAGACCCTGGACGCATTTAAACATAGATTGCTTAGTTCTTGGGGGTATTTAATGACTCTTTAAGGATTTATAACCAATCCTCTATCATTCAGGGGTATTAAGATGGTTTCACTGAGCTATACTTAGTCTCAATTTTTAATGTCATCCTTTTAAGGCCAAATTTTTAATTTTTAATAGAACAACCCAATTTTATAATGATTCCTTTCAATTTCTGGAGTTATAACTGCATTTTCCTCTGTATTTTCCTATAGAGATGCTGTGACTGTCTTTTTGTTATATGTGTGTGCCCTATGGTGAGTCTTATCTTCCATGTATGGTCTCATTCTAGGTCCAGGGTTATGTTGCTCTCATCTTGGTCATGTGGACATTACTTATCACTGACAGTGTTTGTTAAAGAGACTATTAATGAATCTTTGTTACTTGACTATGAGTTAGGTCACTCACTGTTGAGTCTGTTTCTGTATTTTAATCAGCTTCATTGACCTGGGTCTATTTTTTGCCAATAGCCAGCCTTCTTAATAAAGCTTTATCTGAACATGACTTAATATGAATCTCTCTCTTCCCTCTCCTCTTTCTCCTTCTCCTCTTCCCCTCCACTTCCCCTGATCCCCTTAAATTATTTTGTCTACTCTTCCTCTTTGATTTTTTTTACATAAACGACTGGCAATTCATAACTACTTAGTAAAGAATTCACTGGGAGTGCAAGCAGGAGGGTTTGGTTGAGTCTGCAGAGAGTTTCAGAAAATTGGCATCTCAGCAGTATTGGGACTTCTAGCCCAGGAAGAACGCTGGGCCATAAATTCCGTATTTCCTTCTACTGATGTTTATGTTTTTATCAAAATTACAACTGGGTACTTCTTTCATAAACAACTTGAGAAAGGAAATATTAATTGTGGCTCATGGTTTCAGAAAATTCACTCATAATAGTTTTTGTTTTCATTGATTCTGGACTCATGCTGAAGCTGAACTTCATGGGGATAGGAATATATGGCTGATTAGAAGCAGAAAATCAGAAGGCTCAGGACTCAGGTATATTTTTTAAAGGCTTACCCAACATTCAGCGAGGCCCCACTCCTCAGCTTGTATTTACTACCTTCCAATATGCTACCTATTAATATTGTGCCAGGAAGCATTCATGAACCCCAAAAGATCATCAAAGAGTCATTTCTGATGTAATCTTACTAGGAACTTTTTATTATAAATTTGAGTTTGGGCTTATTTAATGCTGACCTACAGGATGGTTTGTTGAAGCAGCCCTGAATCCTCATTAGGACAGAATTTTATAGGAAAATGGGAGCAAACAAGGGGTCTCTAGCCTGGCAAGCATCTAATAAAATGACTATTGTAATGACGGACAGATGGGTGCTCTAAAGCAAATACGTGGTTAAAAGTAAACAGCCTGAAAGTACTTCTGAAACAATCTGACTAATCTTTGATTGACTGTTGCTAGGAAGTAGCTAGGGAGTAACTCTGGGGTATGCGCCAAGGATAAGCCACTGGGTTCTTCCTGCTACTTGGGTGCATCTTGGGTTCAGCTGCAAGTCAAGCTCCCAGGTTCTTCTTTTTATCTTTGTCTTTTAAGATGGAGTCTGGTCCCAAGATGGAGTAGGTTTGGCCTCTCATTCCCTCCTTTCTCTGGTAACTAGAAGGCTGAAACATGATACTTCCTGAAGCTGGAGGCTTTGTTATGGGTGGACTGGTAGTAACTTTTTATATCAGGATCTATTGTTTGTCTCATTCTATCGTAATGTTTTGTAACATCAGGGAGGAAGTTTACACCTTGGCAGCATGTCTTCTAAGTGCTTTTTGCTTTTATGGATATAGTTTCATTTTTGTTAGACAAAGTCTCAGTCCAACCTGAAAAGGCATCTATAAACATCAGTAAATATTTATATCTACATTTTTCTGGTTTTACCTCTGTGAAGTCTGTCTCCCAGTAGGCTCCAGGCTTTGTGTCTCTGAACCTATTATTGTTTTTTTTGGGGGGGGGGAGGGGGAAGGCTTTATAGTTCTTGACAATCTCAGCTATCTTTTAGTTGGTATCTATAATTCTAAAATTAGCATGTCAGATCAAATGCTGCATTCTCTGGATGCCCATGTGGGAAGAGTACTAGATCTTTTGAAGTATGTAAAGTCTCATTTTTTTCCTGGCATAAAGAATTTTTAATCTGCTGTTCTCCACCATCCATCACAATATTGAGACAATGGCAAATCTCTAGATCATACCATCTTTGAATATTTAGTATGGTCAGGGAGCATAGGATTCCCCAGATCCAGGGAAGTCAGGGGCAAGAGAGTTCTGATTTCTAGGGCAACATGACAGGCTGCTTGATCTGCCCTATTGTTGCCCTCTGGAACTGGGTCTTTCCCTTTCTGGTGTCCTGAGCAGTGGATGATGGCCAGGTTTTTAGACCCCCATAGAACTTCTTACTACATTTAGCAAGCCTTAATAGCAGGGATCACACACCCCATCTGTAGTGAACATTTTGTATTTAAATGCTAAAACTAAATCTGTGTCCTGTGACTTTGTCTTATGCAAGCAAGGTTTTGGTTCCAGAATATGTTGCAAAGGAAAGAAAGGTTCAATTTCTTGGAGCTGACTAATAATTATATCATTGAAAAACAGAAACAATCTTCTAAAAATTCTAATCTTATTATAAACTTATTGTCTTATTGTCCTAACATCCATAATACTGCCAAATTGCAGTAACAAAAGATCAAATCATTCATTTGTTTCCTACATTAGTGGAGAAAATTCAATTCTTTCGCTCAGGTCCTGCCATTTCTTGCATGTAATCTTTACTGTTCCGAACAAGTGTTAGGTTTTTATTGCTTTCCATGTGTATTCTGCCGTATTATTGGTCTTTGCAATGTTAAGTCTAATGAGGCAGTAGATTTTATTACTTATCTTTGAATGTCAAACAAGATTTTTGTTCCACAGTTGTGGTACATATTTTTTTGTTATTGGATTTTATTGTTGATATTTTGTATAAAAGTAAACATCTATAGTCACAAGAGATACTGACCCTTGTGTTTCCTTTTCTGTCCAATTGCTTTTGTTACTAGAGTAGTCCCAGCTTCAACGAAAGAGTTAAAAATCATGCTTTTGCTTTAATTTTCTTGAGAATGTAGAGATTTGACTTTGTTTATTAGTTATTTGGTAGATTGCCCAGATATAATAATTTTTGAAAGTGATGCATTGCTTCAGTTTCCTATTTATTATTTCTCTCATATATCTATCATAATTTAATATATGTATCATAAAATAAATGTACATTCTCTATTAGTTTTACTATGTGTCATATTTCAAAAATTGATTTTTATCTAGACCATCACATTTATGAGTATATGCTCCACTTGGACGCCATGGATTTTCTTTGATCTAACAGAGTAATAAGCCTATCTTTGTATTTAACATTAAACATTTCTTTCTTTGTCCTTGAATAACCTGCCCATAGGCTCATTATTCTGATTAGTTTTATCGACACTTTTAAAGAAGGAACTTCAATTGAAAAAAAAAAAAATGCTCTCACTAGATTAGCCTTTGTACAAGCCTGTGGTGCAATTTCTTATTTAGTGATAAGGAAGATCCATGACCATTGTGGGTAGCACTCACTCTGGCCAGCCGATCCTGGGGTGTACAATGAGAAAACAAAGTGAGAAAGCCAGTAGATAGCACTCCTCCATAGCATCTTTGTTAGTTCCTGCCCTGTTTGAGTTCCTCTTGAATTCCCTAAGTGATAGACTGTGATAAGCTGAAACCCTTTGCCCCAAAGGTACTTTTGGTTATGGTTCTTTTATTACAGCGGTAGAAATCCATAGGACAATTATCAAATTGTTTGTTTCAAAGAACAGTTGTTGATTTTATTCTATCGTTTTCCTCTTTTCTGCTCTATTGCTTTTGGCTCTAACTTTTATAACCACGTTTCTTAAATTGCTTTAAACTTACATGGCTTGTCTTTCTGTAATTTTCCCAGGTGCATATTTAGGCACCATTTTATGTCATTCTTCTTTTAATCAATGCATTGCAATGCTATCATTTTCCCTCTAACAACTGTATCCCATCATCTTTCGATCAAACACACATGTAAGTTTCTTTCTTTTATTTGTCCTTTACATTATTTTGTAGTGTATGGATAGGGAGGACAAAGAGTATTTATTCTTTACCAAACACTAAGACAAACCTATCCATCATTTTTATAGAGATGTTATTATGATTTTAATGTTATCTGAAGGCATGCTTTTACTGTCTCTAAAAGGTATCAAGTGTTTTGTTTCCTCTTATGGTCTGCCTCAATGAATGTTTCACAAAAACTAGAATAGAGTGGATACATTTCATGTAGCACTGTCCGTGTCAATAGCATCCTCCCCATACCAGACTTGCAAATTTGCTATTGTAGAAGAGGGTGAGTTGTGAACAGCAGCTTACTTATCTATTAGATTTTTTTTGAAGCTTCTTAAGTTTTCAGAATTGGTATTTAATTTTGAAGAGCAAGGGTGTTCTTCAACAAATGATCTTAGGGAAAACACTATTTTTTCCTCGTAATTTTCCATTTTAATGGCTGTTTAAATATCCATGTCAGCTTTCCTTTGGTTCACTGCACTGAGATCACTTCATTGTTTGAGGTTCTAATGAGAACATATCATATTCATTTATGTAAAGTGATGATTTTCATAATTTGAGTTGAGTTTTTGTTTGACTATTTGAGTTTGGTCTTCTCTATGCCTGTTTTTTTACTTGAAATACTTAGACCATACAAACATAAAATGATTTTTGATTGTCTTCAGTTATATCTACTATCCCTGTGGAAATTCAACATTAATTGTTTTGGGTCCTTTTCCCCCCGAAGTTGTCTGGTTTCAGATACACATACCCAGCATACCAACAATATTCATTGTTTACAAAAATTTAATTGATGTGTTAGGGTTTCTAATTTATGTTCACGATAATTTCACAGGATGAAATGTCATCTGATTTGATTTGCAGGTCCTGTACTGTAGTGTGTCTGCCTCTCACACATGTCCCTCACGCATTCACGTTGTTCATTTTACTTTATAGACTATTCTTCCAAAGTATGCCATATAATTTTTTAAACTAAATGCAGTGAATAGATGAAAGGGTGTAGGAGATGTGATCACCTCATTGTTTTGCCAGCTCATGACAAGATAGGTGTGCCATACTCAGTTTAGGCTCTTCTTCCTTGATGTTATTTTTGTACCCTCCCTTTCTAGTGATATGTTTGTCATTTACTCACACTTGAAGGAAAAATTTCCTTGTCAAGCAACTTGCGATTTGAAAATCAACTAGATGATGAGAACTGATCTGTTCTATCGAGGTCCTACTGTTTATCAACTTTATTTTATTGATATATCCAGATTTAGCCTGGCGTTTAATCTGTCTGATTTTGCTGAGTTTATTTAGTGAAGGACTTGCCCGCACTGGTCATTTAGATGATATGATTTTACATAGGTACTGCACAATGATGATGAAGTTTATTTGTTATTTTCATCCAACCACTCTTTTTACCTCTTTATATATATAACTTTTGAAATGAACGTTCCCAACGTGTATCCTTAAAGATTGTTTCAGGCTGACTGCGTGTATTGATAAGGTCTGTACTTTCCTTCTTGTGCTTCCAGTTCATATCTTATAGGCTTGCTATTGAGTAGTGAGCCCTTGTTTTCCTAATAGCAGTCTGATTTGAAAGTTATTCTGAGTTTCACTTGTATAAACGCCGAAGAGATCAAGGAGTGTAGTTTCTGAGTGATATTATATACCGCAAGAAAGTCTCTTCAGTTTCCTTTTTCTCCTGGGAAATATTCGCAATGCCCTCTGTTTGGTACTGGAAGTTTTGGACTACTCATCAATGGTTTGTCTATGTAATTGATTAAGCCAGCTCGGTTCGCATCATCTCCTCAAAAGTAAAGTTCTCTGATAGGAACAAGACTATATCATAATTCATACAGTATCATACGAAACAGATAGATTGTTTGCTGATGAAATGATGCGCTTGTATCTGAGTTCGTTATTCAACGCATTTATTCTTTATTCTATGTTTGTAGGCATCTCTGTTGAATGGTCCAAGCTTAAATTAGTTGTATAATATCGACCAGCATAATTCTAGATTGTCTGTTTACTGTTCTGAAGGTTGTGTGTTTAGAATGCTACATTCATTTAATCGAAGAGTTTTCTTATTTATCATAAATGTAATTTCAATAAATACAATCATAGGTCAATATAGGCAGACAAGCAAGAACTTGATAGGGAATGAAAATAAGAAAATCCATAGAAAAAGAGGGAGCCAGAGGTTGAGAGGAGAATATAGCAGTAGGAGGAAGGGAAAATTGAGTTTGCTAGTTTTTTTTTTTGTCTTTTTCGGAGTTAGACCAATCCTGGCCCTGTATTTCAGGCATGTTAATTTCATCACTGAGTCAAATCCCAACCCCTGGTTTTTGAAATGAGTAAGGACAAAGAGAGCCAGGAGAGACTCCATGAGGAGGAAGTTTATTTGATTTTTTTCTCAGTTTCGAGCTTAGCAGGCTTTCACCCCAGCACCTGGTTCCTTGAGTCTTATTACGACACAATCGGAATAGAGAGATGTTGATTGTTTGCTAGATATTCAGTGTGACTACTGAATGGCGGTGATCATGTCCATGTTGCATTGCTGGTCTGAGTAGGCATCATGGTAGCAGACTACGTTTCTCTGAATCTGTTTAGTGCCCCTGAATATAATATCAGAGAAGAAACATTCAGTTGAGTTGAAGCCCAGTTCCAGGGGACCCACATTTATATGGTGTCTGCTGCACAAGAATTGCCCTATCTTGGGGACCATCATAGGCAGCAATAGCAATAGAGTGTAAGTTTTTAAAGTCTCTTGGATAACTTTAATAAATACAAAAGAGGAATCCCCAAGTGTTCAGGTGTGGAGAGTTTTGTTAGGTATCTAGAATATGGTAATAGGCACTGTCAGCCCAGATGAGGAATAAAGTTCAATTTAAACTATTTTATGTATGTTTATATCTGTGTGTTATCTTAGTAATATAGTATGTTTTGCTATTTTCTGACAGCCTGGTATTCCACTTCCTATTTCTTTTCGGAAATCCATTATAATTCTCTACTCCAAAGAAAGGTCTATCATTCTTCATATTTCCAGATCGATTACTGTGCCTTCCACGTTCTACAAAGATCCTGATACATCCCTTGCATCTTCTCACTTCTTCTAGAAGTTACTTCCCACCTTTATATACATCTGAAGTTTCAGCTAGAGCCTTTATGAGAAAGAAGAGCAGTAACTTTATTCTTCTAATTTTTCTTTCTAGTTCATCCATTACCTGAAAAGTTTATTTTCTTTATAGGTGAATATAATCTCTGTTAAGTGCCTAAATTATTATTGTCACCATCCATCTGACTGCATGATAATATTTCACTTTTGGTTATTATGAATGAGTAACATTACCATAGTGTATATCTTGCACAGGATGTTGTTTTGGGTATATGAAGTATATAGCTATGATGTTTAATAGCACATTTAGATTTTTCCTGAAGGCATTCCTCCTTTTCCTATAAGACCAAATGTTATAAAATGAACTCTACTATTCTAGAACACAGCAACAGGGGTTCACCCAGTTAATTAAATAGTTTAATTCATTGTAACATACTTCTCTAAGCTAGTTGGTGGGGATATTTTCTGTATTATCTAGTTGCTAAATGTTGTCTGTTAATACACAGTATAATTATATTCTGCAATTAAACTTATAATAATTTTATATGAAAAATAAAGTACAACAATTTTTAGTTTAAGTTTATTTAAAGGAAATAGATGATTTAGAATGTTTACATGATGTTTATATGATTCACAGCATACTTATTATTTTTCAACCTAATATGTTGTTATTGATGATTTTATAAAGGCATCCTCTGTCAGTGACCTTCAGTTTCAAGATTTTCTAAAATTATATGATGGTCTCTGGGAAAAGTAAATGTATTGTATGACAAGGAATATTAGCTTAACCAATATTGAAAACATTCAAGCAAAATCAATGTTTTTATCCTACTTAATTAAGAATGCTCTGGTAAAAGATATAAAGAACCTAAAAATCCTAGATCAAGAGGGAGACAAAACAACCTATTAAAAAATGGGTCTAGAGTAAACAAAGAATTCACAGCTGGAGTGAACGGCTTTAATGGTTGAGAAACACTCTAAAGAAATGTTCAACATTGAATAACAGAAAATGCAAATCAAAATAACCCTGAGATTTCACCACCCAGTGAGAATACTAAGATCAAAACTCAGGTGAGGCAAATGCTGGCGAGGATGCGGAGAAAGAGGAACACCTCCATTGTTGGTGGATTGGTGGATCAACCATTCTGGAAATCAGTTTGAGGTTTGTCGAAAATTGGACATTGAACTGCCTGAGGATCCAAAGAGCACTTCTTTGGGTATATACCCAAAAGATATTCTAACATATAAAAAAGACACGTCTAATTAAGTGTCGCACCAGCCTTATTATTTAATAGCTAGAAGCTGAAAGAACCCAATGCCTTCAACAGAGGGAACATACAGAAAATGTATACATCTACACAATGAATATTACTCAGCTATAAAAAAAATTTTATAGAAATTGTGAGGCAAATGGTTGAACTGGAAGATTATCCTGAGGAGCTTAATCTAATCACAGAAAAGAAGGTTAACATGGTGGATGTAATTTCACTGATTAAGTACATAGCCTAAATGTTTGAATTACCCTAGATGGGGTTTGAACAAATGAAACTCAAGATTTGATGATCAAAATGAATGCTTCACTACCTTTTCAAAAGGGGAACAGAATACTTTGGCAGGGAAGAGAGAGGTAAAGATTAAACAGAGACGAAGGGAAATTTCCATTCAGAGTTTCTGGGCTCCCACATGTGGCCCATATATAGAGCCACCCAATTAGACAAGATGGATGAAGCAAAGAGGGACCACAGGAGCCGTAGATCGAACCTGAGAGACACAGCCAGAATACAGCAAAACAGAGGTTAATGCCAGCAGCAAACCACTGAACTGAGAACGGACCTCCCTGAAGGAATCAGAGAAAGAACTGAAGAGCTTGACGGGGCTTGAGACCCCTCATATATACAAAATGCTGCTAACTAGAGCCCAGGACCAAGCCACCTAAAGACTATACATGACCGGGACCCTGGACCTGACCTCATAGGTAGCAACATATCATCCTAGTAGAGCACCATAGTAGCAAGCCTGGGGTCCCAGCTAAGATTGAACCTCATAACGTAGATTGTTGGGGAGGCGGCAATGGGGGAGGTGAGGGAACACCTATGAAGGAGGGGAAGGGGATGTTTGCCCGAACCGAAAGGGAATAACACTGTACCGTATATAGAAATATCTGCTATTAAAAAAAAAGAATGCCTGTGAAGTAAGCATTTTCCGTAGAACGATAAAGTTGAGT